>NC_067133.1:21778426-21962295 GCF_021347895.1 Acanthochromis polyacanthus | reverse complement strand
AATGCAGGAGTACTGGTTGTTTTTAGTTATCCAGTTATGACCAAACCTGAACACATCACTTCCCTTCCACACTGCTAAGATCTTACTTTTTAATAATAAGATGTTCAAAATGACAAGACAAGTACAAAACTGAGTGTTACATCCTGTTCTGACTCACGGATTTCATTACAAATTGGACAGAGTTGTAGAAAAATAGATTTTAAAAACTGCCTTCTGAATGTTTCCTCTGGTGTTTGCTTCATCAAACAGAACAGTGAAGTCACTTACCTCAAAAATGTTGGCTTCTTTGGACTTTGTTAAAAGTTTGATGTCGAGTTTAATCTCGATGTCCTGCGAGTTTCAGTGTAGTCCTGTTGTCCTGCTGAAATCCGTAAGACACTGACCAGAACTGTCTGCACACTGACACTTGTATACTTCGTTTAAATGTAAACAAAGTCTATTGGGAACTATTTTTTGAGGTGTTCATTCTGCATAGAAACCATTGCATATCTTGACAACGGTACATCAGATCATGCTCAAACTGGTAGGAGGGTATTGCGGGGTCCTGGGGAAGTTGCAGTGGGAGTTTGAATCAGTTGTATGAATGGTAGTGCTTTTCAATGCAATGAAATCAAGGTACTCACATTCTGACAGCAGTCTCAGCACTACTTGGTTTAAATGTAAACAAAGCAGCAGATATTTTTTTAAACTTTTAACTGTCATATTTTACTGTAAAGAAAGCACACAGGTGGATGGGTTTGGGTTCATGTAAAATGCTGAAACACTGGTGTAGTCATTGTATATGAGGATATGGCTTTCCAAAGGGAACAACTTGGAGTTAGTTGAGCCTTTGCAGAAAACATGTTGGGGTAAATGGTGCCAGTTAAAAATTTCAAATTTTGCATCTCATATAATGTAACATCTGTCTCCATTTGTTTCATGTATGACCTGATGGGCTGCAAAGTATGGGGTGCCGCTTGTAAACCAGCTCATGTGCTGATACTCATCTCCTATTACTATAAGTAAAGCTTTTGTTAATTTTTCACATTACAGAATATGGTCAGGTGGTAATAAAGATTTTAAGTTAACATGCACTGTTTTTATTACATTGGATCAGTTATATCTAGAGCTGATGTGCAACAAGAATATGACGTTGAGTTAATGTGCATTTTAATTTACTTTTGCACCTAATCTTACCAATACCAGTAATCTGGAGCCAAGATGGATCCTATGGGAGGCCCCTTGAGAAATAAATCATACTTGCTTTTACATTCACTATCAAACTCTCACACATACCTTTGTATAGTCTCTTACATTCACTATCTAACCCTCTTACATTTATTATCAAACTCTTGTACTTACTATCATACTCTCGTACTCTCACACATACATTAGTATACTCTCTGACATTTACTATCAAACTCTCTCACATTTACTGTCAAACTCTGTCACATTGCTATCAAACTCTCTCACATTTACGATCAAACTCTCACATTTACGATCAAACTCTCTCACATTTACTATCAACTCTCTCACATACACCAGTATACTCTTCTATATTTACTATCAAATCAGACAGAATATAGTATGCGAATGAGAATAATAGTGTGTGAATGAATGAGAAGTGAGATGAGAATAGTATATGTGAATGAATGAGAATAGTAGTATGTGTGAGAGAGTTTACTTGAAAAGGAAGTGAGTTTGCTTGAAACGGAAGTACCGCTAAATTCTGTGTTTCTGATTAGTTATCATCTTTGATACCGAGCAGAGGCGCAAGTTTACGTACACGAAAATGATAGAAATGACAGTATGGTGGACAGAGAGCAGCTCAATGAAGCCATCGGCCTTCTCAATAACATTTTAAATTCTTCAACCGTCACAGCAGTGTCTAACGTAATACAACAACGGCAACAGCCATCCACAGTCGCATCCAATGCGGCCGTTGAGGAAGAAATGCGGCGGCTTTTCAGAACCGGGAGCCAACGAGGCGCCTCTACTTCGGTTGGAGCTAATGCTAGTGTCAGCGTGAATCAAGTCATGCGACCTCGATATCAGACCCAGCAGTATTTTGGAGGATGGGCTTCGAAGTCTAAAAAGAGGTGAGTTAGCACAGGGTTTCCCCCAAAAAAGTTTTTAAGCCAGGTGGCAAGCAAAGAATTTGGTGAGGGCACACACACGGGTATTTTTTTACGGGGGACCAGCAGCTAAGTGTGTATTTATGGAGGCGCTAACGTACATTAAACTAGAAAAGCACTCGGAGAGCGCAGACCTCCGCCAGGCCATCTGTCTGTCTGTCCGTCTGTCTGTCTGTCTGTTAACAGCATAACTCAAAAAGTCATGGACGGATTGTATTGAGTTTCAGCAGTTTGTGCAGAAAGCATAACATGCATGTACAGTGTAACAGCACAGTGTTTTGCACGCGGCGCTGCCGCACGCACGTACAGTTGCGCACGTGTGTGACGGTACCGTACGCGTCGCCGCCGCTTCGTTTCGTCGGTCCCGACTCGCCCGGGCAGCCCGAAGCGGCCGCGGGGGATTCAGCCGTCGCCCGGGATCGTTGCAGCGACGCACGCGGCACCGCCGCACGCACGTGACGGTACCGTTGCGCGCGCGTGTGACTGTACCGCAGGCGTCGCCGCCGCACGCACGTGACAGTACCGTTGCGCGCGCGTGTGACGGTACCGCACGCGTCGCTGCCGCTTCATTTCGTCGGTCCCGACTCGCCCGGGAAGCCCGAACCTATCGCGGGGGATTCGGCCGTCGCCCGGGATCGTTGCAGCGACCTCTGTCTGTCCAATGGAGAGATGGCCGTCAGGCCATCTCTCAATTGTCCTTCGACCTTCAAAAAATTCCTGGATCCAGACGGTGATTCGGATCACCTCCAAAATCTAATCGATTCTTACTCTTGCTCTTCCGGACATCCTGTAAAAATTTGGTGAAAATCCGTCCATGACTTTTTGAGTTATGCTGTTAACAGACAAAGAGACACACACACACACAGACACACAGACACACACACAGACGGACAGACAAACAAACTCCGGTGATTACATAACCTCCTGGCGGAGGTAATTAGTGCTAAAAGCAGCAAAATGTGTGAAGCAGAAAAGGTGTTTAGAGTTTTGGAGGCTTGACAAAAGGTTTTGCTCTCTCTATTTCAGTTTAAGTGTGTGCAATGCATGTCATTTTATTGTTTTAGCAACTGAAAAAATATATATTCACATACATAAAGTTACTACCATACATCAGAGTAAAAAGAAAATGTGTACACCTTACTGTAATATAAAACTGTAATATAAACACATACACAAAACAAAGGAAAATTATATGTAGCCTGCAGCACTGCAAATAAAGCTGGTGAATTATGTCGGAAAAACGGATTTTTTTGTTACTGCTATTGAGGAAAAACACGACGCAAGGAAGACTCAGACTCAAAATATTCAGTTAAGAATATTTAGTAAAAAATGCAAAGGATGGACAGATATGCGTGCACGCAGATTCTATCTTGTTCAGATGCTGACAGCAGAAAACTGCTAAAGCTAGACAATGGTTCTCTGCATGCAGCTGTGATCACAAGAAAGAATGAATCTCTAAGCTAATACATGAGTTTTTAAACTAAGAAATTGCAGTCTTCTGATTGGCCCCACGCTGAGACAGCCTCTCCGGATGTCTTGGGTCTTGTCCAATCACCTCCGTCTTCCTCCTGCAAGAGGTGTCTCTGAATGTGTGTGTATGTGGCCGCTCCCTGTGACCTTTACACAGATTTTTAAGAGCTCAGTTCTGCTGAGATCTGCAGATTTCTGTTCCATTTGGTGTTGAATTAAACAATTTACTGATTCAGTTTTATTCAACTTAACTTTAAACAACAATTTGATAATTTAATCACACCTTTATGGCAGATTTGAATGATCCCATTCCCTTTATTGATTTACTTTAATCTTATTTAATTAATACCAGATTCCTATGTTCTTTCCCATTTTATTGTTAATTTAATACATTGCTAATTTAGATTCTTCTATAGTATTTCCTCACTAAGCTAAATATATTAATCCTAATTCTCAACATTGTTTATGGTTCAATACTTTAACTTTTATTCTTGTTTAAGCTTTGTAGTGGGGGCCAGTTGCCCCACTACGTAAGATCTCTGTGTAACCTGATCACTCTATGCATTAACACTTTGATCCTAAGTTCTAGGTCTCAAAATATCTAAGTCTCACCATTGAAACATCAGAGAATCCAGGAGCCAAATCTGCAGATGCCAAGATGTAAAGTGTTTTTTCGATACAGCACAGACACAAACAAACACTTGAGAAAGGTCCCGGGAGCCCTCTGAACCCACTGTCTGACAACTGAACCCCTTAAACCCTCCGAGCAGAGGTCAGTTCATGCCCTTAACCCATCTCTCTTTTTGCCACTGCCAGCTGCCAGTATTGCACAATTAAGGAAAGAGCGAATCTTTACTCCCTAATAATTTTAATTGGAAACTCGTGGCTTGCCGGCACCTCCCCTGTGGGAGACATCCTCCCCCAAGCTTTCTCACGCGAACACCTGCACCCTTATCTCCAAACAATACTTTTGTTGATATTGGCAGTTATTCCAGAGGAAACAAACCACAGGCTATCTGTAAACCATTTCAGTCAGAGGGCAAAAAAGGCCTGCTGTCAGATACACACACAGACACAGATTCATTACAGCAGTGGATTAATTTTTCCACATCAGCATCTAGCTGCTGTTTGAACTTTTCACCCTTTCTCTGCCTTTCTGTGCGTATGTGACAACCTGCACATCCAGAACTAGAATTCAAACATGCACCCATAAGCACTTTAATACATTTGAGTATAGAGTTAATACAAGTTGCAAGCACATTAATATATGATTAACACATAATATGATCAAACGAAGGTTAATAATGATTATCAGTAATAGTAACAGAGTAATTAAATGATGATTACAAGTAACGAATAAAAGTAATAACATGATTACTAAGCAAAAGTAATTAAAATGATGATTATAAGTAAAAGTAATAAAATGATGATCATAAGTAATAAGTAAAAAGTAATTAAAATGATGATTATAATTGATAAGCAAAGAGTAATTAAAATGATTATAAGTAATATGCAAAAGCAATAAAAACATGATAGTTTAATACACATGCAAAAATGAATATTCCCCACAATTACAACTAACATAAGAAGTACTATGCTCATGATAAATTTTGAAAGTTGAACAGACTGTTCTGCATGTGAAGATGAATACAATGAAATGATGCTGATATGTTTTGGAGAGAGCAACCATTAGACCAGGGGTGTCAAGATCCGTTCCTGGAGGGCGACTATCCTGCATGTTTTAGATGTTTCCCTCTTCCAACACAGCTGATTCAAATGATCAGGCTCGTTATCAGGCTTCTGCTGAGCTTGATGATAAGCTGATCATTTGAATCAGGTGTGTTGGAAGAGGGAAACATCTAAAACATGCAGGATAGTGGACCTCCAGGAACTGAGTTTGACACCCCTGCATTAGACTGAGAATCAACAATCTGTTTTGATTAAAAAGATCTATTCACTTGGAAATTGTGCTAAATGTAGGCTAACTGTGCTAACAGTGGGATAGTTGTACTTAATCATTTGCAAAGATGTCCTGAGACATTGATACAAGTACTAAGACATTTGCAATTTGACAAAATGAATGAGAAATATAATTCTGTTATGAACAATTGCAAAGTGGTTTGGAGATTTGTCCATGTTCTTTTGAGAATGTAATTTCAGTTTCAAGAAATGAGCCAAACCAATGGAGAAAAAAATGTAAAACCAATTATGAACATTACTCGGTTATGAGAGACCTTAACTAATCTTTTTCGCATACTTTATCTATGGTAGTAGCTATGCCTTAAGTTCATACTTTCCAGATGTTACATTTCCAAGGGATAGTTTGCTGCTTTTTGTACATTTTATTAATGATGAATTATCATATTAACAGCTGAATATTTTTATTTCAAACTGATACTGTCCAACAGGTCAGTCTAATTTGTTTCTGTGATCATTCAGACTTGTCGCTTTTTCCAGTCAAGTTTATGTTCCTCTCAGTGAAGCTGAGCAGGCCTTTGATTTACAGATGAAAAATATATGTAGCTATCACATTATATGTAGAACAGGCTCTTTCCAGTATCTTTCTTTAAATGTTTAATTGTCCTGCCCTGATTTTAAGTCTAATTATAAGTTTGCTAAATGACGAAACTGTAATGATGATGCCTCTTTTTTTAGGCCTACTGTGCCAAATCATCCTACCTTCACCAAGGATGTGATCCTATTGCCTGATCCCACGTGGGACAGAGTATGCAAACATAAAACAAAAAGGAAGCTGCATGAAAGTGGGTATATTTTAAGCGCTTTTGAAATGAGGAAAGCATGGGACAGTGGGACGGTCATTGCAGAGTTAAGAGAGGCATTCAGAGACCGAATTCCTGAGGATGTCAGGTATTGTAGGAGTATTAAGATGCTGCACATTGTAGTTCATATGTTAATGGCTGAAAATTGAGTTCTATTCTTTCTTTATTTTTTCAGTATTGAACTTTTAATGTCATGTGGAAACACACTGATATCACCAAAGTTGCACCAGGGACAGGAACTTAGCGGCTTGATTGTTCACAAGATCTTCAAGTCAAAGGCGATTTATCTGAGGCCATCGAGCAGTCTTCCATTTTCGGTAAGATATTTTGAACTAATGTATATGTCTCATTTGGCCCCTACATTTTCATGGTTTGGCAATAAGCCTATCCCCAATGTTTTCTAAATACAAGTTTTTAATGTTTTTTAGGTTGACAACTCAGACCCAGAAGACAACTGTGTAGAGGTGGACACTGCACAAACATCTACCAGTTACCATATGACTACAAGGGCCAGGGGAAACGATACTGCAAAAGCGCCGAATATTTCTATTCGTCCTTTTACAAGAGCAAGAGCCGAACAGCCCTCAGCAACACTACAAGTAACTGATGCTCTTGTGACCACAGCTACCCAGCCCTCTGCATCACAAGAAGCAGCTGTTGTCATTGACTTGGATAGTGGTGACACAGTCACCCAGACCCCGTCAAATAGCAGTGATGACTATGCTGTCTACCTTTCCATCATGGGGATGACATCAGACCTCTCTGATGATGATGAGGAGGAGCTAAACCAGGCCATAATGGCAAGCCTTGAATCTCATGCGTAAGTTAGTGGTTCATATGAAAATGATTGCAATTATTTTCGATATAGAGTGGCAAGAAAATGTCAGTGAACTCTGGAATTATCTGGTTTTCTGGATGAATTGATAATAAATGTGATGTGACCTTCATCTAAGTCACAAGTATAGAAAAACACAATGTCTTCAAGCTAACAAGAAGCAAACTCTTACATTTACTGTGTTTCTTTTTTAAACATAGCCATTACATTTATATAAAAAAATATATTTTATGAACTAAATTGTAGTTATCATTGATTGTGCAAAAAGTGGGAATTACGACCGATGTTTATTTGACATACGTAGCTCTGTGATAACACTGTCCTGAAAATGTGATCATTTTCCCTCTCTTAATACTGTTTTTTCTTTTTTCTTTTACAAACAGAGCATCTGAAAACCCAAACACTGAATCAGCACAGGAGGTGCTCCTCAATCTTGCATCCAAAATTGACGGTAGTCGAAGATGCAGGTTCAACATTAATCGAACTTCAGTACTGGATGGTGCTCTGCGGGGCTTCAGACGGCCGTCCTATAATCCAGTGTACCAGATGTGCATCAAATTCTCAGATGACTTGGGAAAGGATGAAGAGGCTGTGGATCTTGGTGGCCCAAGGAGAGAATTTTTGCGGTTGCTTATGGAGGCTCTGGCATTGTCACCAATGTTTGAAGGAAGAGATGGAAAGTTGAACTTGGCTTTGGACAGTTCCGGTATGTACTTTGTTTTACGTTTGAGTGTACTGATTTATATTTATTCCCTCAGTGCTAGCTTTGTCTTAGGTTTTATGACGTATATTTTTTCCCTGTGTTTTGTCTTCCATGTCATGTTTGCTGTAGCTCTAAGAGAAGACAGGTATTTTGTTGCTGGCCAGGCCATTGCTGTAAGTCTTGTCCATGGTGGTCCTCCACCAGGATTCATTGCACCAACACTATATCGTTGTCTTGTTGGTGGCACTTCATCAGCAATGCCAGTTTTGGAAGACATTGCTGATCCTGACCTCTATGAGAAGGTTAAAAAGGTAAATACTCTGTAAATACAATTTTAGTTGCCAGTTGCAGGTCTACTTTGGTAAAACAACTGTAGTCTAATCCCACTACTTGCAATAAATCCTAGGCTTTAATGTCCAGGTTTTTGTTTTCTAGGAAGATGTTTATTCACTGTATAATAACTTTGAAGAATGTAGTTTTTGCTGTGAACTGTACTATGTTTTTCAGATTGTTTCTGGTTACTTTTTCTACATCATTTATTTCAATGATAGAAGGCTAACTAACCAAAGTACAATAGCACAATGTAATCCAGTTTAACTGTGCTAAAATGTGCAGACTCCGAAATTGATTACCGAGATAGAATCAAGAACTGCCTAAATTGTCAGAACTTTGTTGTTGTTTTCTAACAGTAAAACACTGGTCAAAAGGAACCTGCAAATTTATCATATTGTTGCTGTTCTCAGTTGCAAAACTATGCTTTAATTTGTTTCTCTCTTTCTATTGTGTGGTGTTTTTAGGTGTCCGAATGTACATCTTTAGATGACCTGATACATGCCACTGAACCGCTGCAAGATTACTTGGCAAACGCTGGGTGTCTTAGGCCATTGAAATGCATTAAAGACAAAGATCAACTGAAGATACACACGTGGACAAAATTGTTGGTACCCCTCAGTTAAAGAAGGAAAAACCCACAATTCTCACTGAAATCACTCGAAACTCACAAAAGTAACAATAAATAAAAATGTATTTAAAATTAAATAATCAAAATCAGCCATCACTTTTGAATTGTTGATTAACATAATTATTTAAAAAAACAAACTAATGAAATAGGGCTGGACAAAAATGATGGTACCCATAACTTAATATTTTGTTGCACAACCTTTTGAGGCAATCACTGCAATTAAACGATTTCTGTATTTGTCAATGAGCGTTCTGCAGCTGTCAACAGGTATTTTGGCCCACTCCTCATGAGCAAACAGCTCCAGTTGTCTCAGGTTTGATGGGTGTCTTCTCCAAATGGCATGTTTCAGCTCCTTCCACATATGTTCAATGGGATTCAGATCTGGGCTCATAGAAGGCCACTTTAGAATAGTCCAACGCTTTTCTCTCAGCCATTCTTGGGTGTTTTTGGCTGTGTGTTTTGGATGGTTGTCCTGTTGGAAGACCCATGACCTGCGACTGAGACCAAGCTTTCTGACACTAGGCAGCACATTTCTCTCCAGAATGCCTTGATAGTCTTCAGATTTCATCGTACCTTGCACACTTTCAAGACACCCTGTGCCAGATGCAGCAAAGCAGCCCCAAAACATTACTGAGCCTCCTCCATGTTTCACCGTAGGGACAGTGTTCTTTTCTTCGTATGCTTGGTTTTTGAGTCTATGAACATAGAGTTGATGTGCCTTACCAAAAAGCTCCAGTTTGGTCTCATCTGTCCAAAGGACATTCTCCCAGAAGCTTTGTGGCTTGTCAACATGCATTTTTGCAAATTCCAGTCTGGCTTTTTTATGAGTTTTTTTCAGCAGTGGTGTCCTCCTTGGTCGTCTCCCATGAAGTCCACTTTGGTTCAAACGACGACGAATGGTGCGATCTGACACTGATGTACCTTGGCCTTGGAGTTCACCTTTAATTTCTTTGGAGGTTGCTCTGGGCTCTTTGGATACAATTCCAACGATCCGTCTCTTCAATTTGTCATCAATTTTCCTCTTGCGGCCACGTCCAGGGAGGTTGGCTACTGTCCCGTGGGTCTTGAACTTCTGAATAATATGAGCCACTGTTGTCACAGGAACTTCAAGCTGTTTAGAGATGGTCTTATAGCCTTTACCTTTAAGATGTTTGTCTATAATTTTTTTCGGATGTCCTGGGACAATTCTCTCCTTCGCTTTCTGTTGTCCATGTTCAGTGTGGTACACACCTTTTCACCAAACAGCAGGGTGACTACTTGTCTCCCTTTAAATAGGCAGACTGACTGATTATGAGTTTGGAAACACCTGTGATGTCAATTAAATGACACACCTGAGTTAATCATGTCACTCTGGTCAAATAGTTTTCAATCTTTTATAGAGGTACCATCATTTTTGTCCAGGCCTGTTTCATTAGTTTGTTTTTTTAAATAATTATGTTAATCAACAATTCAAAAGTAATGGCTGTTTTTGATTATTTAATTTTCAATAAATTTTTATTTATTGTTACTTTTGTGAGTTTCAAGTGATTTCAGTGAGAATTGTGGGTTTTTCCTTCTTTAACTGAGGGGTACCAACAATTTTGTCCACGTGTGTATTCTCATGTTTCAGGTGGTTCACAGAGTCTGTGGGGCATTTGAAAGGTTTGTTCAGAATCCAAATCAGTGAAATTGTTTTTGGTTGATGAGTGATATTTGCTACCACTTTCCTATGCACAAATACAAGAACAACAAAACATTTGAAAATGTACTATATATTTTTAATGAAGCCACTGCATAGGCTAATAAACTAGGCTAACAAAATTCATGTAACAGTGCCTCAAAAAAGCAGGTTTCAAGCAGCATATATAGTGAACAACTCAATACTGTGTGATAAAATAGATTTGCACACATTTCAACTATATTTTCACAATTTTTTCAAATTACACATATTTAAACACAACACATTTAATGTATTTTTTTCTCGAATTCTGTGAAATGATTGCTAACTTGTGCATTTAGGACTGAACTGGATTTGAAATTGTGTTGGCAAAATCTGAACAGACTTATTTTGAGTTTACAGACATTAAACATACAGCTCTGGAAAAAATTAGGAGACCACTGCAAAATTATCAGTTCTTCTGATTTTGGTATTTATAGGTATATGTTTAAGTAACATGAACATTTTTGTTTAATTCTACAAACTGCTGACAACATAACTCCAAAAGTCCACATAGAAATATTGTCATTTAGAGATTTTATTTGCAGAAAATGAAAAATGGTTATTTCTGAAAAAATTGCAGTGATCTCTTAATTTTTTCCAGAGGTGTATTTCACTGTTTGCCATATTATTCTGATGGCATCATGGATTGTGTGGCTTTTATTCTGCATTATTAAAGCAAGTCATCTCTTTCATCTTGTCCTTTAACTCGCACATAAAGCAAGTCTGTAGGACTTCCTTTTTTCACCTGCGTAATATTGTAAAAATCAGGAACATCCTGTCTCAGAGTGATGCAGAAAAATTAGTTCATGCTTTTGTTACTTCCAGGCTTGACTATTGCAATTCCTTATTATCGGGTTGTTCAAATAGCTCTCTCAAACATCTACAGTTGATCCAAAACGCTGCTGCGAGAGTACTGACAGGAGTTAGCAAAAGAGATCATACTTCCCCTATACTTGCTTCTCTTCACTGGCTTCCTGTTAAATCCAGAATAGAATTTAAAATCCTTCTTCTGACATATAAAGCTCTTAATAACCAATCTCCATCATATCTTAAAGATCTGATAGTACCTTATTATCCTAGTAGAACTCTTCGCTCTCAAGCTGCAGGCTTACTTGTTGTTCCGAGAATTTCTTCTTCACTATACTTGTTATGCTAACTTACATAGTTTGAATTTTACTGCTAGCTATATATGGAGTGTGTTTAATGTCAAAGCCGTACATCATAAGAGTAAATTATGAGTCAGTTTGCAATGTTAGCTTATACTTTGTCTGTGTCACATATCCTGTCATGCATGTATCGAAATGTGTGTTGTGTTTTCCTTGCTTTCCCACCCCTCCCTCTTCTCCCATCTCTCCCCCTTGCCCTCCTCTGTCCTTCTCAACCCGCCCGGCCAGCAGGCAGATGGGTCCCCCCTATATAGAGCCGGGTTCTGCTCGAGGTTTCTTCCCTGTTAAAAGGGTGTTTTTCCTTGCCACTGTCGCCTTTGGGCTTGCTCTGGGGGTCAGGCATATGGGTTCTGTAAAGCGTCTTGAGACGATTTGACTGTAATTGACGCTATATAAATAAAATTGAATTGAATTGAATTGAATCTTGCTAGTGTAATAACAAATATTAATTAAATTTGAAACTGCCTTTGTCTGTCATTTTTATAGATTTAGGGAGGGCCTGAAGACCCTTGGTGTTCTAGATGCAATGAGGATTCAGCCAGACAGTTTCAGACCTTTAATGTGTCATGAACCATCTCCACTCACTGCTGACGCAATGGATCAGCTTTTCCACATCCGCCTGTCTGCTGTGGGAAGCAACAAGAGAATGGCAGAGGAACGTATTGTGGCATTTTGGAGGGATTACCTGCAGGATGTAGAAGGTAAATACTCCTGCTAGATGTTCTTTACTCCTCTGTATTCTTGTTTTGTTTTTTGTTTTGTATTTTACTTTTTTTTTCTTTTACAGCCTGTCTCTGTGGAATTGACTGTCCTTACATGATATACCTTTTTGAATTTTTAGATATCTTGTAGTTCTGTTAATGTTTCTTTTCTCACTCCTCCATTTACTTCCTTCCATCTATAATTTTCCTTTCTCTCTTTGTATGATCTATTTCTTTTGCTTTTTGCATTGCACTTTAAACTTAATGGTATAATGTGGAACATTCTTATTCTTCTTTTTGATGTTTGCTTGCTTTTTTTGTGTTAGAGCAAGTGGGTCCCTCAGCACTAGGTAAAATCCTAGCTTTTGCGACGGGTGCAAGTGTCATCCCTCCAGTTGGATTCTCCCCACTGCCATCAGTTGATTTCCTGCATGATCAGTCCATCAGCCCTGGACGCTATTTGCCTATGGCACACACCTGCATTAACTGCCTTAAAGCTGCTGTCCGGAGTTTGAATCGCAGCGTCTCCCAAAACACTGGTGGTCCCACCCTCTGATTTCGCCCCTTTATTTGTGCACGCGCGCAGTACATGAGAGAAGTGCCCGGAGTGCAGCAGCATTTTGCCTGTTTTGCTGTTTTCCCCTCTTCTACATTTAGTACATTTAGTAAATAATAAAGGAATTACGTTAGAATGCTGTATTGAGTCTAACTTGTCCTAATACCAAAATAACATGAATCTGCTAGGACGAACGAGTAAAGTTTCAATATGTGATTACACTCGTGTATCCCTCTCGATGACGTTGTTTATCAAACTTAGTGCATTTACGCGTGTATATGTGTTACATTGTTTATTTATTTCTATCTAGAGTTCAGAATTGCATGACTCCTCTGACGAAGAGTATGTCCCAGACGCCCCAACATCTTCCTCCAGAGGTCGGGCATCTAAACGAAGCCGTCAGGCGGGCTATGGAGGCCGTGGTCGGGGAGCGACGCGAGCACCCCGAGCCAAAAAACGTCCTGCAGTCTCTTGGCCTGACAAGCCGTGGGATTGGTAACTTTTCTGGAAGTTGCTGATCCCTGATGCTCTCTCCTCCACAAGCAAAACAAATGTGTGCGCGGTTGCGTAGTGCGTAGCTCGCCCACCTCTGCATGGGCTTGCTTGCTGTGTGCGTAACCGTTGATTGACAGCATGACAAAGCTGAAGCTCGAACTTGATTGGTCGGCAGCAACCGGCGCTTTTTGGAATAACATGGGGGTCTATGAGAGGAAGGCGGAGCTCAGGAATAAATTTTCATATCGCGTCATACTAACATTATATTATAGTATCGAACTAGACTAACACATTTAAGCTTTGTTAAAAAATGATACATAAATTGAAAACAAACGGAAACTCCGGACAGCAGCTTTAAGTTGCCACTATTGGAAACATACGAGGATTTCAGGGAGAGTATGGACTTTGCATTGAGTAACACACAGGGTTTTGGTAGAGAATAACTTTTGAAGATTGTGTGTTCCTACCACAATGCAGTGCTCAGGATGTTTCAGTTAGAATGTATGAACATATGAACTGCTGTTTTGGTTTTCTTTCCCCTCTTTGATTAGGTGTTTGCAGAGGAAAAACAGTTTTGGGGGAAAAATATTGTTAAGGATGTGATCTTTTACAGGGATTAGCTGAAATTTGTTTTTAAATTTTTGTACCTTTTTTCTGTCACTCATTTTTGATCAACAGTGTTGATTATATATCAGATTTGTGGTTGTGAGGCAAACTGTTTTGTTCTGGCATTTCACATTAAAGCACTGTATAAATGCAGCCATTAACTATTTGTTACAAAACAACCCATGGAGTTTAAGCTGTTAGGCAGCTTTTCTACTGTTCACTAAGAAAATTCACCAGGCCTAAAAATAATTGTATGCCATGGTTTCCATCACCATTCAGTGGGTCTATGGCTTCGTTAACTCTGTTCATGACAGTTTCATTTACAATAAAGTCATTAACAGGAACAACTACATTGTTTTCAGTGTCTAACTGTAGAAGGGTGTCTTCACTGATTTCCAAGGTATCATTTCCAGCAAAACTGTCCTGCATTGCACTAGCACCGGCACTGTTAAGAACCCCTCTCTGCCACAGCTGAAGAGGTGTTGGTCCTCCCTGTGTGGATAATCCATGATTGTTCCACTGACTTCTGAATTCTGCAGCTGCCCTCTGAACTCTTGGCAAGTAGATATAGTGTAGACAAAACATATGGAGTTCATCTGTAGAATCCAGTATGCCCTCATTTTCCATGAAGGTGAAGAGATTACTGAAGTGGAAGGAGACAACTCGGTTTGGCTCTGCCCACAGTCGTTCTATCCTCTGATTGTGGACACTGCGTCCAGTTATGACACTGCCTCTATTTACCCCCCTTCTCTCCAGCATGTATCGGGCAACTCCTGTGTTCTCCATGCCGTGGTCACAGCGTACTTTCAAGGGAAGGCCAAAGCTCTGTACACCAGTGCGGAACAGTTGCAGTACACTTGATGCCCTGTTGTTGTTGAGGCACTGCAAATATATGATGGTTCGACTAAAGCCATCAACGCATCCATGAAAAAACCATTCTCCACCTCACCAGTTTATGGTTTCCATCTATATGCCAGTGGGGAGAATAAAAGACAATTACTACTATATTTAGCCAAATGATGCCCTGCAACCTGCCTTCATAACCCTTAAGTTTGGACCTCCATAGAATGAATACCATTGCATTTAGTGATTTCCTGACCTGTCCATGCAAACTCAAGTACTCTGTTAACAATTGTGAGGTACTTTTGCTTTACACATTTATTACATTTTGTGCTATTTTTCTTGTACCCATTATGTTTTGGAGACAGGTTATGTACTTGTTTCCTCATTTAGTATGCTGACAGTTTTAACGTTTCAGATTCATATTGATACAATTGAAATTCATGGAACACTGCTTAATGTCCTGTAGGCATCTTCAGTATTATGAAGTTATGATGAGCTTAGTTCTTTAATTTTGTGGCCTCAGGAACAAAAGGGCAACTGTGCATACTTACGGCTGAGTCAATGTCAAAGGTTTTAGGTTTGATTTTAGTTGTTTTACATCAATATTATGCAGTACAGGGAAAAAAATGTGAACTTCAGTATAGGTCTTTAGCCTAGAAATCACAGTTCAAGAATAATGGGCACCTGTCACTAAATGATTTTGTACACCTATGTATTGTTTTCATATTGGTCTGCTTCACTGTGCAGAAGTTTGTAACCTTAAGAATTAAAAGATGTGTATATGTCCACTTAAGATTAGAATCGTATATTATCCTCTGCATTATGTGTATTTTTACTTTAGGCAATTTTGGTATAATTTGATAATACATATGCACTTAAAAAATGAAAGTTCGACTTAAACCATTTATTAAGTATTTTTACCCTCTGGTACACAGTAAATACTTGTACTTAAGTAAACCATTTTAGTGTTTCTTCCATGGCTTCTTTAAAGCTTTACCTTAAACATTACTGTAAAGATTGGATTAGATTAAATTGATTTTATTGATCCTTTAGGAAGACTACTTCAGGTAATATTCTAGCTGCATTTTACAGTAATACTGTGTTCCTTTACATCTGTAATCAAAGTAAAAATCAATTAGCAATTTAAATATACTGTATGTATATATGTGCATTAATAAATCTACATAATTATGAAATTATAATTATATAGGACATTTAAAATACTAAATATAAAATGGCTACTGACAAAAGAACCACGTCTAATACAATATTATAAGATAGGCTTACTCACCATAATTGATTGGGAGTGAGAACATTGTAAATTCTTCGGCGGATTGCATGACAACGACGGAAGGCCCGTCCAATGGGGTCAAGGTGTTGTATGCAACGTCTCACACGCCTGCGCTGTATTCTGATGTTGCGTGACCGAAAGCTTCCCAGCACATACCTTTCTCCTGCATTTGGTGTGGTTTGAAGGATCCTGTTAACAATGTCGGTCAAGGCCTCCTCAGACATTGCTGTGGAGGCCAGTGGTCCAATTTGAAGCTGCTGTCTATGGCTGTACAGTGTCCTCCTACTGATTCCAAAGCATACAGCTATTCTTTGCCATCTCATTCCAAGAGACAAACAGTGGGTAATCTGTCCATGCAATATATTGTATTGAGGTCGACCAGGATGGCCAGTTCTGATTGTTGGTGGGACTCTTGAAGTAAAAATATCCCTTTGTCTCATTTCAACTGGTCTTGAGTTTTCATATGAATTTAAAATGGAACAAAAACATGTATACAGTGTCTCCAGAACACGTAAATGTCTTTGACTGTCACCTCCTAACTGCTGGCTAATTGAGAGAAAGAAAGAAATTTTCCATGCATAACCATGAAGCTCACCAAATAGCCTTTCCAAAATCATGCCGTCATGTCCAGCACTGTCAATTTCCTGCACAATCCTCTGAACGCACCTCAGTGTATCCGTGAAAAAAACAGCAATGTCCTCCTCATTGCCATTTACTTCCACAAACTATAACTGACCTTGAAAAAGAAGGTAAATAAGTACAAATATCATGCTCATCTTTCTAATGTTCTAACAAAGAAAGTGCTCCTTGTAACTCCAATTTAGCCAGCTAGCAGTGCTTTGAGTGGATGCAGGCTTTGTTTTGAGGGTTTCAAACCCATGTGAGAAGGCAAATTTGTCAGGGCTCCCTCCTCACCCCCGTCCTTCTCACCTGACATCCCCAAATACCCCTTTTCCCCATCTGTTTCCTCCCTTTCATGCTTCTCTCCCCCTCTCCTGTTCCTCTGCCCTGCCTGTCTTGCCTGTCTCCCATCCGCTCCTCTGCCTTGCCTGTCTCCCATCTGCTCCTCTGCCCTGTCTCTTCCCTTGCAGCTCGGTGCCTGAGTGGAGTCTAGCTTCTCAGCTGACTCCACTCAGGCAATCAACCACCTCCACGGCTCCCGGGCAGCTGACAACAATCACACTAATGACTCACCTCTACAATAATTACCGGCTCAGCCTTCCGCTCCCTGCCAGAGTATTGAACAAGAACTACTCAGTCCAGTTCGCTCTCGAGCCTCTGCAAGATCTGTTTTGAGTTTCGGCCGTGTTTCTAACATTGTTTTCTCCTGTTTCTACTCAGTTAGCTGTCCGGGATCCCCCGTCATCCTCCTTCCCCTCCGGCTCTTCCCGACAAGCCTTCACCGGTTTCTCCTGCCTGGACCCCCCACTCCTGCCTGGACCCCCCACTCCTGCCTGGACCCCCTGCCTGGACCCCCACTCCTGCCTGGACCCCCCACTCCTGCCTGGACCCCCACTCTTGCCTGGACCCCCACTCCTGCCCGGAACCCCCCGCTCCTACACCCTGGTTTTCCCCCACCTAGCCACCATTTTCACTCCCAAACAATAAATCACTTGCATTCAGCCAGCCCTGGTAGTGTGGCTTTCTGCTCGGGTCCACCCGCTCGCCGTGACAGAATTCAGACTTCCTGTTTGATCAAACTAACTTCCTTTTCAAATATATTAAAGCGAGCTTGATAGTAAATGTAAGAGAGTATACTAGTGTATGTGTAACAGTATGATAGTAATTGTAAGAGAGTTTGATAGTAAATGTGAGAGGGTTTAGATAGTAAATGCAAGAGGGTTAGATAGTGAATGTAAGAGAGTTTGATGGTAAATGTGAGAGAGTTTGATAGTGAATGTAAGAAAGTATACTAGTGTATGTGTAACAGTATGATAGTAATTGTAAGAGAGTTTGATAGTAAATGTGAGAGAGTTTGATAGTGAATGTAAGAGAGTTTTATGGTAAATGTGAGAGAGTTTGATAGTAAATGTAAGAGGGTTAGATAGTAAATGTAAAAGAATATACAAGGGTATGTGTGAGAGTTTGATGGTGAATGTAAAAGCAAGTATGATTTATTTCTCAAGGGGCCTCCCATACCGGCCGGCAGTCTTTTCACTGCTGTGCGTCAGGATGAATGAATCATGAGTTGACCCAGGCCACCCTGCCACTAAATTTGCTATGATCATGTCCGATGTACAAATAATTTGTAAACTGATTGAATGTGCATTTTTTCGGTTCACATAGACAAATTCATTTTCACTCGGGGGTTGTGGTGTGAAGCATGTGTGCCTGCGTGCCTGTACAGGGCTGATTAATGGTTGGACGCTCATCCCATTTGGCCGCATATGGATAAATGAACAAAATTCTTTACTTTTTTTGCCTTTTTACTGTGATAGTTGCAGTGAAGAGTGACAGGAAATGGGGAGAAGACATGCATAAAAGTGCCGCGGGCAGGAATCGAACCCGGGCCACTGCGTCACAGACCACCCCTGCAAATGGGTCTTCTGCTTTCCCCGATGAGCCATACGGGTGCCAGGTGATCAGTAAACAAAATTATTTAATAAAGATTACTGCACCGGCCCCAGATGTGGACCGGCCCTTCGGTCAAATGACCGAATGAAATAACGTTCAATCCGCCCCTGTTGGTATATGAACATAGTTCTGCAAATACAGTCGTCGGCCGAATGACGCACTATATGAACATCTACAACAATGAGGGTTTATGATTATCCGGCTCTACAAGTCTAATATGTGATAACAATAAAGGTTTGAGATCAATCTGGTTTCAATTCGCCACTTCACCCTCCGGCACTGCCGTTCCCTCTGTCTCCAAAATGTGCTTAAGCAAGCATCAAAGTTGGTGCACCGGTGCGCACATTCTCACGCCAAGTTTGTTTTAGAAATCACAATGTACACAGCGTACGCCACTTTCTACGCAAAGTTTGTGATTTACGCCCTGTTTTGTGCATAAGGAAGCATCAAGAATCAAGGTTGGCGCACCGGTGCGCACATTCTCACGCCAAGTTTGTTTTTATAAATCACAACCTTTGCGTAGAAAGTGGCATATGCCACTTTCTAGCCCTGTTTTGTGCGTACGCAAGCTTTATAAATGAGGCCCCTGATCTTTAGGACAAGCTGAACTCAGCTTTTCAGCTTTTTCCCGTACATCACAATCACTGCAGTCTCTCTCAAATAAACAACCAAACAGGTCACAAACATCTGTGTAGGCATCAATCCTTCTGGAAAGGATTGATTATTGACAGGAACTGAGTCTGTCAATAATGACATAAAATGTCTCAACCTTAAATCTCTGGCTTCCATCAGGGAAAGCTACTTCACTGTCATCATCAGATTCATCAGCAAACCTCTTCCTCTTTCTCAAACGTCTGATGTCAAACTGGTAGTCTTTTGTTGCACTGTCAGAGCGTGCTGACTCTTCAAGCTCTGCAAACTGGTTTCTTAAGCTGCCAACATATGTGTACAATGACTGTAAAAGATCAAGAGCCGTAGCTAAATCCATATCATTTTTTTGTAGCTGATCACTTGTTGCCTTAAATCTACCAAGAATCTTGTCCCATAAAGCAGTCATTATAACTGTCTCCAGTTTGTCCAGTTTTGAAACAAGTGCAGCAGCCTCACGTTTGGTTTGGGTGTTTTCATTACAGTCTGTAGCTATTTTGGCTAATGTATCTCTGATTGGCCTGTAATTGTCTTTCAGAGCTTTTGTGGAATCTGCCCTACAACTCCACCTGGTAGAGCATAGCCACTTTAGAGTGTGGCTTATGTTATGTTCACTGTTATGGAAAACTCTGTTCCAGCGATGGGTTGATGCACTGCTAAATGAATACAGAGACTGTAACAGTTCAAAAAAAGAGTCAACCTCCTCACAAAAATTATCAATGCTGTTGAAACCAACAAGGTTTAAAGAATGTGCAGCACATGGTGTGTAATGAATCAATGGGTTCTCCTTTTTAAGAGTGCCTGGAGCCCATTGTATTTGCTGGACATGTTGCTCGCATTATCGTAACTTTGGCCACGACAGTTTGACAAATCCAATCCCAAATCTTGTACCATTTTAATCACACACTCTGCTAGGCTTACACCTGTGTGGCTATGGATGGGTTCAAACCCCATAAACCTCGCCACTACCCTGCCATCTGCACTCACAAAGCGGAAAACAAACGTAAGTTGATCGACATGTGCTAAATCTGGTGTGGAGTCAATGATTACAGAGAAATATTTAGCCTGTATGATTTCTTCTGCAATAGTACAGCCATGGCCATAAGTTTGGACACAAGTACCATGACGCTTGTGAATCTTAGAAAATACCACAAAATTGTCACTTACAATACAGTACACAGCTCCTGAGAACTATATTAAGTTTCATATTTTAAAAAAAATCAAAAGAGTTTGGTGTCATTTTATTATTCTTACCAAATTTGGTTGTGAAAGTCCTGCATTTTTTGTTATTTTCTTCCAATATTATGTTTTGGGAACAAAGTTGTTCCAATTGTTGGAATTTATTGATAATATTATATCCCTTGTTGATTTGTTGACTAATTAAACTGGTGCTGTCAAAAAATATTAGTTATGTTCTGTAATAGACATCAGAACAGACATAGTAAGTCATGCTGTGTCCAAACTTATGGCCATGGCTGTAAGCTTAGTTTTCTCACCCATTAATGAAATGAACTCTTCACATACAGTTGAGGACAAATAGGAGGGCATACCTCTACCCTTATTGCCACGTTTCTCAATGTGCTCCTTTAAAAAAGGATCAAACTCTGCTATCAGTTCAAGAAGTCCAAGATAGTTCCCATTGCACGCAGAGCCCAGCAGTTCGTTATCACCTCTGAATGGTAGTCCTCTGGCGCCCAAAAATTTAATGACCGTCACCACACGCCGAAGAACTTCTTTCCAATACTGATGTTCTGCCTCATACTGTCGAGCAAGAGAGGCGTCCACTCGTCCAATATGTCTACACCTGTGTAATAAAGCGAGCATGTTTTGTCTGTGCTCCGCACTCTTTTCGTGATCACAAATCCTCTCTGGATGTTTCCAATCACAGAATCTGCTGATAAAAGCATGTCTTCTTTGCGATGACAGGAGTTTGCAGGCATAACAGTATACAGAACCAGTTGATGGTGAATAAAGCAGTCATTACCTTGACACAAACTGATTGTTTTGGAGACGGCAATGAAACAAGTCATTAGTGAGAGAGCGGGTTCAACATCCTATCCCAGACTCCCTCACCGATGCGGGATATTTGGCAGCCCTGTTCTGGAAGGCTGCAGGCCCATGGTGAATCGCCTCTTCTCATTGCTGCTCCGTTATGGATCCCCAGAGGGCAGGATCCCCGGAAAGCGTCGGCATGGTGGTGTGGAGGCCGCCGCTGACAGTCCCGGGCGAGAGTGACCGATCGCCCTCCACAACGGTCTCACTTGAACATGATACAGGAACCGGCTTGATGTTGCAAGATGCTGTTGGATGAGTTTCTCCGTCCAGGTTGCTAACGTTAGCAACGTTAGCTGTTGCATCGGCAGGTGGGGAAATGCCATCACTAGATGAGCTGCCCTCATTTCTGTTAGCTTTCTCGGCAGAGCAGTTGCTATCCAAAGGGAAGAAACTACCTATTTTCGGTATAAACTTTAAACGTTCTGCCTTTATAAAATCTCTGTCTTTTTTTAGTTTTCGCTTCGCGCTCCCGCTTAGCTGACCTCCAGGTTTCTCCATTTTGGCATTTTTTTAATCTAAATCTCGCAGACTACATCACGTTTATTAGCGCGATCTTTTTCCAATAAAAAGATGCACAGGCTTTTGTTCAGGAAGGTTCAGTCAGACGCGCCCAGCGCTGTCCATGATACACTCAAATCCAAACGCTTCAGTCCAGAATTTGCATTTCCATAAATCCATTTATTCCAACATCAAAACGACAAAAAACATAGATCTTCTTACCAGCAGCGGCAATCCAAAACCGGCCAAATAGTAAAAAGAACAACGCTTACCAACATCAGCGCCAGCGGTCTTAAACTGTGTGGCTGCCAAGAACAAAAAGCCTCCCGGCCCCGTGCGATCACCCACCTATATCCAGGTGCTGCAGTCACCTGGACATAATGAGTGGGCGGGCACATAGCCACAACAACAACAAAAATAACAACACAAAAGAAAGCATTCTATACAATTAATATTAACTCAGAATAAAAGTTTTCTACTTAACTTACTAATAAATCAAATTATACACAGATTGCCGATTTCACAAATTACATAAATTTTGACTCCAACATTCCGGCCCCTAATTGGCATTTTTTAAAAAACAAATGGCAATTAATTCAACAAAATATATGAGCCAAAACATTCTTTTGTCACTTACAAGTAACATACTTCAGTCAGGGTATACATGTTGTCAATGATGAGTCCAAATGAGTCCAACAGTCCATAACATCATAATATGTCCATAATGTGCACCAATGAATAAGGGATTGTATGGGGTTGTGTGTGTATGTGTGTCAGACTTCCATTGTCGTCTTCAAGAGGAAAACCAGTTTAGTGATAGGCCTGTAGAAGGTGCTGGTCTTGGTCCGAACTTGAACCTGCCTCACAAGACCTTTGGAGTCCGGAAATGTCTTCACAACTTGGCCCATAGGCCAAGAGCCTCTTGGAGCTGTGTCTTCAATGAGTAGAACAATATCTCCTGGTTCAAAGTTTTGTGATTTCTTGGTCCATTTGTGCTTTGATTGTAGCTCAGGGAGATATTCTTTTATCCACCTTCTCCAAAACATGTCGGCCATAAATTGTACTTGACGCCATCTCCTTCTGCTGTATACGTCATCTTGACTGAAGACTCCAGGTGGTAGAGAGGGCTGCGTTTTAAGGAGTAGCAGGTGATTAGGTGTTAAGGGTTCCAGGTCCATCGGGTCATTGGAAGCTGTTGTGATCGGCCTGTCATTAATGATGGCTTCAACTTCGCAGAGTAAGGTGGTGAGCCCTTCATCATCCAATGTTTGTTGGCGTAGTAAAGCGCTGAGAATTCGGCGAATTGAACAAATTTGTCTCTCCCAGATGCCTCCATGGTGAGATCCTGTAGGTGGGTTGAACAACCACGAAATTCCTTTTTTCAGAGCAGCAGATTGAATGCTTATGTTGTCTAGACCTTGGACTGCCTCTCGTAGCTCACGCTCTGCACCGATGAGATTTGTTCCGTTGTCTGACCTCATAACTTTAACCAGTCCTCTTCTGGAAACAAATCTCCTTATTGCATTAATGCAGGAATCAGTGTTCAGAGTGTGCGCAACCTCGATGTGGACAGCTCTAATATTGAGACAGGTAAAAATAACTCCATAGCGTTTCACAGTTGATCTTCCACGCTTTATTTCAAATGGGCCAAAAAAGTCCACACCCACATTAGTAAAAGGTGGTTCATCTGGAGTGACTCGCTCCCTTGGTAAGTCAGCCATTAGTTGTTCACCCTTCACCGCACTTATCTTTTTGCAGGTGACACATTTGGAGATGATCCTTCTAATAGCTGAGATTGCTCCAGGTACCCAGAATCGCTGTCTTAGACGTGACAGTGTGTGATTTCTGCCACTATGTCCGATGCTTTCATGAATGTGTCGAATAATGAGTTGTGTCACATGATGGTTGGTTGGCAGGATGATAGGGTACTTAGATTCTGATGGCACAGCAGATTTACTTAATCGCCCACCAACTTTTATCAGTCCATCTTGCAGAATTGGTGAGAGCCTATGAAGATGGCTGCTTGTTTTCACTGTGTTGCCTTTCCTTAAAGTAGTTATTTCATCTGCAAAATGCGTCTCCTGGCAGAACTGAATGATTGCAACTTCAGCCTCTTGCAGATCTTCCAGAGAGAGAGTCGGTTTGTTCTCCTCATCTTGTTTATTTCCAAGTAAGTCCTTTTTTCTTTTCTTAGCACTTGCTAATTTTAATGCAGCTTTTACACGAAGAATCCAAGCCACAGCTCTTTTCAGGTGGTACTAGTCAGAGTACTTCAAAAGCATTCTGGTGACACTGCTTCTTCTCTCTTCCACAGCGGCAGTGTTTACTACAAGCATTTTCACCTCTGGATCTTCAGGAGAAAGTGCTAAGTCTGAATCGGGAGTCTTTGGCCATTCAGCTTCAGGAAGCTGAAGAAACTCCGGGCCTGAAATCCAGTTCGTAGATTTTAAGAAGCTAGGCACTGAAACGCCTCTTGAAGCGCAGTCAGCAGGATTCAGGCTACCATTGACGTATCTCCACTGAGCAGCATTAGAAGCTGATCTGATTGTTTCCACTCGATTAGCAACGAAAGTGTTAAATCTGGAAGTTTCGTTCTTGATGTATTTAAGCACTGATGTGCTGTCAGTCCAAAAGACTGATGGTCCAAGGGGGCCCTCAAGCTCTCCTCTTAGTATTTTATCCATTTTTACTGCGACAATAGCTGCTGTGAGCTCCATTCTTGGTATAGTGACCGGCTTTAGAGGCGCCACTCTGGCTTTTCCTATAATAAAGGCACAGTGAACTTGGTGCTTGTTTGACATTCTTAAGTAAGAGACAGTGCCATAACCGCTCTCACTTGCATCTGCAAAATGATGCAGCTGTGCTGAGGCAAGTTGTCCAAATCCATCAGACTTAAAGCAACGCTTGACCTTGTAGTTCTCCAATAACCTTAAATCTCTCAACCAGGTGGACCAAATATGATGGAGATGTTCAGGAATTGCCTCATCCCATCCAAGTTTTAAGCAGCAGAGCTCTTGCAAGAGCTGTTTAGCAGGAAGGATGACTGGAGCCAGCATTCCAAGCGGATCGTAGACAGAACTAACTGTTGATAGGATCCCACGCCGGGTAAGTGGTTTGTCATGGAGCTGGATTTTAAATTCGAAGGAGTCTGTTTCAATGCACCACTGTACACCTAGTGCTCTTTCGACAGGCAGGATGTCTTGATCAAAATCCAGGTTTTTCACCTCTGTGGCTCGGTCTTCTTTTGCTATAGATAAAATCAGTGCTCTGCTATTGCTGACCCACTTGTTTAACCTAAAGCCCCCCCTGGCACACAAGAGCGATCAGGTTTTGAGCTAGAGTCAGTGCTTCATCCTCAGTTTCGACAGACTTGAGACAATCATCTACATAAAAGTTCCGGAGTACTGTGGAAACCGTTTGGGTATTAAATTCTGCTGAATTATCTTTTGCACACTGCTGCAGCGAGAAGTTGGCACAGCTAGGAGAAGATGTGGCTCCAAATATGTGCACAACCATTTTGTACACCTCCAGTTCTTTGCTCCAGTCCCCGTCAGGCCACCAGAGAAATCTCAGAAGGTCAGAATCTTCCTCTGGGATTCTGACCTGATGAAACATCCCTTCAATATCTGCCATGAAGGCAACAGGTTCCTGACGAATTCTAGTGAGTACACCAATAAGACTATTGGTCAAATCTGGACCTTGCAGCAGATGGTCATTTAGGCAGGTACCTTGATAGCTAGCGCCACAATCAAAGACAACTCTCAGCTTGTGTTTCTTCGGGTGATACACACCATGATGTGGTATGTACCAAATTCTTTGGCTGCTTCTGGCCTTGTCCTGGGCTGTTAATTTTACAGCAAATCCTTTGTCCAACAGGTTTGCCATAAACATCTTGTACTCTTCATAGAACTTGCTATTTCTTGCAAACTTTCTTTTCAAGTTCAGGGTTCTCTGTTCAGCAACACTGTAGTTGTTTGGAAATTTTGTGTCCTTTCTCCTTAGTGGCAATCCAACACTATAGTGCCCATCTACCAGCTTGATGGACGCGGGAACACTTTCCATGAACATTCTGTCCTCCTGTGACATCTCAAGACGTTCCTCCTGCTGACACTCTGGAAAGTCCTGTTTGACCTGCTGTTGTATCAACTCCTCGAGTTTTACAGCAGAAATACGGTGAGCCATGACAATTTGTTTTCCCTTTTTTGAAACACTAGTCTTTCTAAAAGGTCCATTTACGGTCCATCCCAGGGCAGTCTGAACAGCATATGGTCCATTTTCCTTGCTGCTTATGACTTTCCATGGCTCCAGTGCTTTTGGAACATTGCTGCCAATCAGCAGGCCAATATCTGCGTCCATCTGAGGGAGTTTTACTTCTTTCAGATATGGCCATCGTTCCAGATCCTCGACGGTTGGGATATTTTCCTTTTTTTTACAGGGATTTCATCCTGCATGTACACTTCAGGAAGATCAATGTGCTTGTTGCTATTTAAGCTACTGATCTCCAGTCCAGGTGCGGCAGCTGTCTTCACAACTTGCACATTATTCATTGTACGCAGGAGTATGTCAGTTGGTCTTGCAGTCAGCTGAAGTCTTTCCAGAAGTGCCTTGGTACAAAAACAGTCAGTGCTGCCTGGGTCCAAGAATGCATATGTCAATGTTGTTTTGTTATTCTTTTTGTTTTTAACTTTCACAGGGACAATAGCAAGGATGGATTCCAGTTCATCAACATCCAAACTTGATACATTTTCTTTGTCAATTTCCACCAGGCCGCTTGTGATAGATTTTTCTTTGTGGTCCTTGCAACTTGTAATTGCTTCCTTACTGGCAATATGTAAGATGGTGGGGTGCTTGAGTGAACACACATGACAGGTGAGTCTCTGTGAACATCCTTTGCTCATGTGGCCTGCTTCCAAACATCCAAAACAAACACCTCTTTTTTTCAAAAACTCTAATTTTTCCTTGTGATTTTTTTTATTCAACTGAGAGCAGGAGTCCAGTTTGTGTGTCTCTTTGCAAAATAAACAAAGCTGGTCATATGTTTTAGCATTTGAACTAAGAACACTGCCCTCTGCTGATTGCTTTGTTACAGGTGACACGCTGGTAACAAAACCACTCTTGCTCCTTCTCACCAGGTTGGATCTTGGCAGCTGTTGCACTGGGGAACGACTTCTTGAAGCTGGCATGGAGTCTTTTAAACTGCCAAATACTGGATGAGACCAGATTTGAGATTGACTTTCCACAAACTGCACCAAATCTGCAAATCGGGCTCTTCTGCCACCCTGACCTTGCAAGTCACAAGCTTTGGCCCTCCATTTCTCTTTTAGCTTGAAAGGCAGCTTACAAACAATATTTTTCATATTAGATAAATGGTCCAGTTCATCCAGGTAGTCCACTGATTTCATGGCGTTAAGACAGCTGTTTAAAAACAGTGAGAAGCACTTCAAGCCTTCGGCATCTTCCACTTTTATGGATGGCCAGCTGATTGCTTTCTCTAAGTAGGCTGTTGCAATTGTGTAGTCATCACCAAAATGTTTTTTCAACAATTTCTTTGCCTCCCAATATCCTCTGTCTGGGGACATGTACTGGCAGCTTCTCACCAGCTCCCTTGGTTGGCCGTTAGTGAACTGCTCAAGAAAGTTAAGTCTGTCTTTGTTATTGTCTGTCCGCTCTTCAATTCCATGCTCAAATGCTCTCATAAAAAATAAATACTCCAGTGGATCACCTTTAAAAACTGGTACGGCGAGTGAAGGTAGTGATGACATATTGTGTTGTTTTACAAGTGCTTCGGTTATTTTGTTTTGCTTTTCCATGATTTCGGTTAAGTTGTTTATGCCAGTGTCATCTTTCTGAGGAACAGTGTCAGATCTCTTCACGATTCCAGGTCTGTGGTACTGCTGCTGTGCAACTGTTTTCCTGTGACTTTGCATGTTCTCCCCAGGTAAGTACTGCATTACAGGAGCATTGACAGGTTGTGTTTGGGTTGTTTTTGGCTTCACCACATGTGTTGGCTGTACTCTTTCTGGTAAGTGTTCATCCACATTTGAGTTTTGCACAGCACCTTGTCGGAAATAATCATTCATTCCATCAGATCTGGATGATGCTCTAGAAATGTGCGTTGATCCGACAGCCTCAAGAACACTGATTTTTGCATTAGCTGCTGCAAGCTCTGTTTCTAGTTCCAACTGTTCTTGTCTTCTTTTTAATTGCTCCTGTTGTGCCACAAGTTCATGTTTTTTATTTAGGGCTGCAACCCGCTCCATGATGGCAGCTCTTTCAGCTTCTGCTTGAATGCGAGCATGTGATGTTGAAGATATACTTGATGCACCAGACTTTGATTTTGATTTTGTTTTTGGGGCATTTGAAACACTGTCATTGGGTCCAATGTCTTCCAAGCTTGTAACACTTGACGGCTTGTCATCTTCAGCAACAGGGAGTGAAATTATTTGATGTCCATATTCCACAGAAGGTTGTTTGATTTCAGCCAACCATATCTGCACATCCTGTACAAAAGCAGTAAACCTTTCGATTTTGTGTTTAAGCCATTGAACTTGTGTTTCATATTCATTTTCAGGCAGATAATCTTTCATTGATTTTTGACATGCATGTGCCACTTCACAGAGCTTGTTCATTTCTTCCAAGTAACCTTTGATTTTATTTGCATTTTCATTTGATTGCATCAGCTCCTTCATTGTTTCCATTAATTGTTTAGCCTGTCTGCAATTCAAGTTCCTTGTTTTCTGAGCGTTCAACAAAAGCAATTCCAAACCTTTTTCAGTGTGTTTGATCACCCTTTTTTCTTTTTCAGGTTGCACCACATTTTCCACTTCAGCATTTTCAACACCACATTTTTGTTGCTCAGAATGAATATTACGCAAGACATCTTCATCCATTTTCTTCTGCTCAAATATCACCAATACACACAATGAAATCCTCTTTTCCACATTTAATCATCGCACATGCTCAGTCACTCCGTCAATGTCGTACATTCCAAACCTGCATGACGTCGCGCTGAGTGGGCATGTCCATCAGCGAATGCTGCGCTTCCAATCATTCATTAATCCGAGGCGGTCTGTAGTAACTCCGACAACAGTAAACAGGCATCAGCAGCACAATCACCAATCCACGCACAAACATTTTCCAGTTTCCAAATCTGTAATCAACGTTGCGATGGCCACACAAAGCCGCCGACTTTCCTCAGGCAGTCGAGTTTAAGACGAATATTAGCGCGATCTTTTTCCAATAAAAAGATGCACAGGCTTTTGTTCAGGAAGGTTCAGTCAGACGCGCCCAGCGCTGTCCATGATACACTCAAATCCAAACGCTTCAGTCCAGAATTTGCATTTCCATAAATCCATTTATTCCAACATCAAAACGACAAAAAACATAGATCTTCTTACCATCAGCGGCAATCCAAAACCGGCCAAATAGTAAAAAGAACAACGCTTACCAACATCAGCGCCAGCGGTCTTAAACTGTGTGGCTGCCAAGAACAAAAAGCCTCCCGGCCCCGTGCGATCACCCACCTATATCCAGGTGCTGCAGTCACCTGGACATAATGAGTGGGCGGGCACATAGCCACACCAACAACAAAATAACAACACAAAAGAAAGCATTCTATACAATTAATATTAATTCAGAATAAAAGTTTTCTACTTAACTTACTAATAAATGAAATTATACACAGATTGCCGATTTCACAAATTACATAAATTTTGGCTCCAACAACGTTGATTGGCATTACCTTTGACCCGCCCCATGGCCGGCTGACCAATGAGGAGGCTTTGTACCTTAGCTCCCGCTTGCACTCATAAATAGCTGCAGCAACAGCTGACAGGCTGAAGGCATAGTGAGACTGGAATATTTATTTTGCTTTTGCCCAGATTGCCGTGGGCCCTCAATGGATCAAGTGCCCCTGGGCAACTGCCCAATTGCCCTAATGGTTAATCCGGCCTTGATTGTGACATTTCCTAATGGATCACACATAAACTGCTCGATGGGGGATGCAAGGGGAGGTCAATACATGATGCAGCAGCTTCCCACTCAGCCCACCCTGCGGACATTTACTGGGCTCGTATCCAGCTGGAACAAATGTCAGGTGGAGGTATCTACAGCTCCTACCTGCAGTGGAAGCCCTGGATAATGTCTCTGCGTGCCTATGCTTCTCCTCCTGACCCCCTGCACATGACACTGTTTTATGCTCGGAATGAGGATCTTGTATATCGGGAAGGGTTTGAGGATAACCTGGAGGGGGAGAGTTGGAACATAACATGTGAGGGAATTTATGTTGGCAAAGAGGGTGTGGCAGCAGGGGCCTCACTCACTTCTGAGCAGCAGAAGTGGTTTCAGATGTCCGAAGAGAGTTTCCCTCATGTTTCGTTGTGCATAGCAGTAGAACATCAGGCTAAAGAATTAGGGCCCATGGTGAAAAGGTGTGTTGAGGCTTCCGACTGGCAATCCTCCCAACTCCCGCAGGTGTTGTATTCACCGTCGCAGCAAGCGTACAAAATTCTCTGGTCTCTGGGGAGAGTGCATGGAATGCACAGAAATGGTACACCTGCATTGACTTGGCTAACGCATTTTTCTGTCTGCCTCTACATCCTGAGTGTAGACCGTTGTTTTCTTTTACTTGGCAGGGGCACCAACTTCAATACACCAGGCTGCCCCAGGGTTTTTCACTATCCCCTGGGATTTTTAATTCTGTTCTTAAAATGCAGCTACAAGGCACCCCACTTCCCCCTGGAACCACTGTGATCCAGTATGTGGATGACATTTTGATAGCTTCAGAGACAGCTGACTCCTGTCTGGAAGCGACACGTTCTCTCCTAGCCCGTCTCACAGAAAAAGGGTTTAAAGTGAGTAAAGATAAGTTGCAGGTGTGTAGACGCCAGGTGTCGTTCATGGGGCGCACTATAGCGGCATCGGGATCTGGCCTCTCATCGTCACACCGAGACGCCATCCTACATCATCTGTGTCCCGCTTCTGTTAGAGACATGCTATCTTTCCTCGGTCTCACCGGATATAGTCGTACCTATGTTCCAAATTATGTTTCCCTCACTTCTGAATTGCGTGGATTGGTAAGGGAATAAGGCATGCGCAATCTCTCTGCACCCCTCTGTTGGACCACGGCTGCGGAACAAGCATTTATTGATCTTAAGACCTCCCTAGCGCGTGCGGCTTCACTGGTCCTCCCAGATTACACCTTCCCCTTCTTTTTGGATGTTTCTGTAACAGAAAGTGTAGTAAATGGTGTTCTGTTCCAGAAAAAAGGGGGTGAGAGACAGGTGTTGATGTATCTTAGCTCAACATTGGACAGCATGGAGAAAAGGCAACCAGAATGCACAAAACATGCAGCAGGGACAGCAACACTGATTCAAAAAACTGCTCACATAGTGATGGGACACCCCCTAACCGTACTCATGACACATAGTATAGTGTCATACATTACATCCACATCATTCACCATGACATCACTGAGGCAGAGAAGATTGAGCAAGGTCCTAGAAGCAGGGAACCTCACATTCACACATGAAGGGATCAATATGGCTGATCACATGCTGGGAGGGGAACCACATCAGTGCCAGGAAAAGGTAGAAAGAGAAATAAAAGCCAGAGCTGATTTAAGTGTGGAAGAACTAGAAGACGAGGAAGTGGAACAGCTGTACATGGATGGGTGTTGCTACAGACAGGAGGATAACTCATTAAAAGCAGGGTTTGCAGTGGTGAGAAAGCAGGTAGACAGGTGGGAAACAGTGGTGCAGGGAGAAGTGAAAGAGGGCCCATCAGCACAAAAAGCAGAAGTACTGGCAGTAATAGCAGCCTTAGAATGGGGAACAGGGAAAAAAGTGAACATCTACACAGACTCAGCATATGCTTGGAGTGCAGTACACGTTGAACTACCACAGTGGAACAGGGCAGGATTCATGACAGCAGGAGGAAAGCCAATAAAACATGAAAAGGAAATGAGGAGATTAAAAGACGCATTATCACTTCCAGTGAAAGTAGCAATAATAAAATGCAAAGGACACAGCAAGGTAGGGGATAGAGACGCAAAAGGGAACAAGGAAGCGGATCAGGCCACAAAGGGAGCAGCAGGGTATCAACAGAAATATCAAATGCTCATAGCAGACACCCAGGTACTAGAAATGTTACCCTCTCTAACGCTGGAAGTGGTTAGAAAGGTGCAGCAGGAGGCAACACCACAAGAGAAAACAATGTGGCTAAACAGAGGGGGCATTGACCATGTGGGAACGTGGAGAGGACCATGTGGGCGACCAATTCTCCCCATGAGCCTCAAAGAAACTGTGCTGTTGGAAGCCCACGGATTAGGGCATGTGGGATTGGCACAAATGAAGAGGAACATGTGCCACTGGTGGCATCCATTTATGGAGGACATGTGTAAAAATCTCATCAGAGAATGCAAAGAATGCACGCAATACAACCCCAAACCGACAGTACGACCAGAAATGGGAACATTTCCTCTGCCAGTAGTGCCAGGACAGGAGGTGATCATTGATTACACTGACATGATTGAGAAACATCAGGGGTTCCAGTATTTATTGTTGGCAGTAGATGGGTTCACGGGGTGGCCAGAGGCGTGGCCAGCAAAAAAGGAAGACAGCGCCACAGTCATAAAATGCCTGATTAATCATTACATCCCACAGCATGGGTTCCCAGAGTGAATTCCCTCAGACAATGGGACCCACTTCAAAAACAAAGACGTACAGCAGGTAGAGATAGCACTGGGATTGAGGCACAAGTATGGGACAGTCCCAGGGAAAGGTGGAAAGAATGAACCAAAACCTGAAAAACAAATTGGCTAAAATCTGCACGCAGACAGGGTTAAATTGGGTGGCTGCATTACCAATTGCACTGTTAACTGTGAGGTCATCTATAAACTTGTCCACTAACTTCACTCCTTACGAGCTTCTTACAGGTCGCCAGTTTCCTGGACCAGGTGGGCCCTTGGCAATGGATCGAGCGGGGCCAGTTCACATGCCTTATAAGCCATATTTTAATCAGCTGAAAGCTTTGGTGTCAGCTTTTGCATCACAGGTCCAGGGAGCAGGTGAAGGGAAACCAGAACAAGCACACACGGCGGAGTGGGTGCTGGTGAAGGTGATCAAACGGAAGTGGAACGAGCCAAGGTGGACTGGACCATTCCAGGTGATGGAGAGGATGAGTCACGCGGTGCGGCTGAAAGGAAAAGGAGAGACGTGGTACCATTGGAGCCAGTGCACGCCCACCATCCCACCAGGAAGGACGCTGAGGGAGACCAGGTGTGACCTGTTGGCAACAGGAGGAGACGAGGGAAGTGAGGAGCCAAACTCACCAACCGACGTTGTAAAACCAGGACGAGAAGCAGATGAAAGTGAGTAGCCACACCCACCAACCTACGTGGTGACGAGGACGAGAAGAAGACGCAGGCACCAGAACTCATCTAACCGATTGTGGTAGCGTGATGCCACAACACCGCATACTGAAAGAATGAGACTTTGAATCACCCACATACAAGACAGAGGGCGTATATCAGTGGGGATCAATTGCAGTCGAAGTGTATACGTGCTCGCATAGCATTTTAGTACAATTGCGTGACCGCTGGAGGTGGTTCGTTCACCAGGGACAAGGGGTGAGGTTCTATTTAGGAGAAACTAATTAATACTGCCATTACAGATCCTAAGGGCATGTATGTCCAAATTAAGGCAGAAGAGTTCGCAGGGGAGGATTTGGAACTGTCATAGGGATTGTCTATGTTGTAGGTGGCCTCTTAATAGAGGCCAAAAGGGGGAATTGTGAGAGCAATATGCTCGGAATGTACATACATGGTATTCAATTATGAACTACTCATTTTAGACATAGATTAGGAACCATTAACAGAGTGTGTTTTAATATTTAGCAGATGTGTGTGCAAAACTCAGGTAACTCAAGGCTTGAAGATTGCAGAGAGTGTTCTGAGAATGATTATTATTCAGTGTGATGCATATTTACGGTTATAGCAACAGGGTTATTTTATTTTGTACAAGATGTCTAGACGATGTTGCAAAAACAGGAACACACAGTTCTTCTACTAGCACACTATGAGCTCTTGATATGCAAGACAGCTGGAGAGTCAGATAAAGAGGTTACAGTTGGTGAAACAGGGAAAGGACACCCAGGAGAGGAGTATAAGTCCCCGGGTACGTAGTTCTTTCTTTGTACTTCGACACAGACAGACGTGGAGGAGGCTGTGGGCTCCTGACAGATAGAGCAGATGATATTGTGTGAGTACCCTTGCAAGAAATGATGTTTTGCTGATGTTCTGACTTCTGTATCCAATAAAGTGTATTTACTCAACCAAACAACTGACTAATTTTTTACTCAACCAAACAACTGACTAATTTTTGAATACCTGTTCTTCCTCACCAATCAACTCGGGGAGACAGAGGGAATCAATGATTGACAGGACAAGAGTTTTTCCCGTCTCAACACTAACCCCACTTTGGAAGTGTTTAACGCATGTAGGAAAGCTGATCTGTTGGAAATAGCACAGCGGTACGGTGTGGTTGTGTCCTCAGCTCTGCGTGTCCATGAGGTGAGGGAGGCTGTGTTATCTACTCTGACTGGTAAGGGGGTGCTTGTCTTACCTGAGACTGTGGAGGTTGGAGTCATGGCCGTAGCCAGGTATGAGGTCAGCGAGGTCCGGACCTCACCTATTTTTTCCGAGATTTTTTTTTTTTGCCAAATATGCCCAACTGCATAAAACATAAACTCATAAAAACTTGAAACCTCTCTGTGAAACGTGCTTGTAAATTGTAAATTGTGGTAAACATCCATGGGCTTTGTGTTCTGTTTGTGCCTGTGTGCGTGTTGCGGTGAAAAGCTGTTTGATCAGCTGATGAACGTACCTGCAAATGCGCCCTGTGACGCGCTTGGCAGCGGGCCAAAACCCATTCAAAAACTAGTGTTTTTATTATTAGCACTTTGTAGACCACATCCCCGCCCATCTACACCAAGGTGACCACAATATATATATTTTTTTAGATAATTCGGCACTAGTTCGGCCTGTCAGATCATCTGATCAAAGAGTTTAATTACTTTTATCCACAGCGGAGAGCGCGTCCGGTGCTTTTTTTTTTTTTTTTTTTTGATGAGCGCCTGGCTCATCAGACAACATACAATGTATGTTGAAGATATTTCTAACCTTGCCAGTGACGACTTGTGCCTGTGAGAGGTCATTCTCAGCCATGCGAAGACTTAAGACATGGCTTAGATCTACCATGTCCAACGACAGACTGACAGGTCTGGCGATGATGCATGTGCATCAGAAAGTGGAGGTGAACCGGGAGAATATCCCTCGACGGTGGGATGCCTCTGGTCACAGGAGGATTCAGCTAGCCTTTGATGTAAAAAGTTGATTTGTTTTTTTGAAAAAATATACATTTTTGTTTGGAAAATGCTGATTTCACATCATTAAAAGATATTTAAACAACAAACATCTTGTGTGACTTGTAGCCTAAAAAATATATATAAAAATAAATATTTTAAAAAAACATTGAAAAATTTTCGGCGCGCGCATCATGGACCTCACCTATTCCAAAATCCTGGCTACGGCCCTGGTTGGAATTGAGACATACCGGGAGAAGCGGGGACTACTCTGGTGCGTCTTGGTGCGGCTGTGGAGGGGGTCGTGGCACACGAGGTTTTGCGGCTGGATGTGGCGAATATCGAGGAGGATAACCCTCCTACTCAGTCTGTGTCTGCGGGTTTTGGTAATGTGCAATTTTCCCCAGGTGTTTCGCATGCAGAAGCGAGTGTCTGAGTTACGCGCCTTAAAAGGGAGGAGAAGGAAAGAGAGCAGGAGTTCCAGCTTAGGCGTGAGTTGGAGCTCAAAAGACTGGAGCTAGATGCTGCTACCGCAAGTGAGTTGGAAATCAAAAGGCTGGAAGTTGAATCTGCTCTAAAGATGAAACAGCTGGAGTTACAAGCAGCACAGGGGAGAGGCTTGGAGCAGCCGGTCATGGTGTCTCGTGATGCGTTCGATGTCTCTAAGAATATTCAGTTGGTCCCCGTTTTCAGAGAAGCTGACGTGGAGTCTTATTTTGGGGCTTTCGAGCGTATTGCATGTGTATTGCATTGGCCACATGATGTATGGGCAATCTTATTACAATGCAAATTGAGGGGCAAAGCGTTAGAAGCGTGTGCATCTTTGTCAGTGTCAGATAGCCTTAATTATGATATTCTGAAAGGCGCTATTCTCCAAGCGTACAAACTTGTTCTCGAAGCTTATAGGCAGAGATTCAGAAGCCTCAAGAAGTCTTTTGCCCAGAGTTTCGTTGATTTTGCTCGAGAAAAGTCCCTGTTATTTAACAGATGGTGCTCCGCTACGAAAGTCACTAGCTTTAAAGGCATTATGGAGGATGTTTTTTTTGTTTAATTTGTCTGATTCACATAAAATGAATATACTGACCTTTAGTGGACTTGTATGTATGGTCTCTAAAAGAATAAAAAAATAAATAAAATAACTGTGGACATGGCAGGACCTGAAAAACATCAGCCAATCAACACGCTCGGACCGAGGTGTTTGGTTTGCTCCCTTTCCTGTCAATCAAAAATCTTCCAGCTCAGGCCTAGTTACGTAGATTACGTACGCCTTGGACTTACGTGTTTTCTGTATGTGTTGCTTTGGTATAGCTTCGTAGTTAGCTGGCGACTTGTTTTTCTCATCTTTTTTTACATAATGGCAGATAAAGATCCAGGGGGACCCAGCCGTAAAAGACAACTTCACGAGTCCTACGCAAGTTTCTAGGGTGGGACGTTTCTTCCTAAATGTTAAGAGGGGGGAGGTTAGAGGGGGGTGAGGGAGAGGTTGTATGTGCGCATGTGCATGCTACATTCAAAGTCGTAGGAAATTAAATCTCCTCTAATGCCTTTAATACTCTGCGTGAGTTGGTCCTATTAGAAGATTTTAAAATTTGTCTTCCTGAGCGTATTCTTGTTTATTTAAATGAACAGAAAGTTACGACGCTTCAACAGGCCGCTATCTCTGCGGATGAGTTTGCTCTTACACATAAATCTACTTTTAAGCGTGAACCTATGCCTAAAGTAGGTCAAAGTGAAAACCCTTTCCAGTCAGATTCAACCATCATTCCGAAATCTGAGAGGCCAAAGCAATGTTTTTATTGCCACAAAACTAGGCATCTCATCGCTGATTGTGAAGTGCTTAAACGCAAGCAGCCTCTGCAGAAACCAAAAAGTGTTGCTCTGATAAAAACTGTTCCAACTCGTCCAACTATTGTGTCTCGTTCTGTGTCTTCGGATGATTGTTTTGGGCCGTTTATTTTTGAGGCATTTGTTTCGGTCCCAGGGGAATCTAAGCGCCCGGTGAAAGTATTGCGTGATACTGGTGGCTCGCAGTCATTTATTCTGTCTGGTGTCCTGCCTCTTGGGTCTAAAACTGACTGTAATTGTAGCATTTTAGTGAGAGGTATTGGGCTAGGTTATGTTCCAGCACCTCTGCATAGCATTTACCTTGAGTCTAACCTTGTTAGTGGTGTCTTTTTGGTGGTTGTGCATGATCAGTTCCCGATTGATGGGGTAGATTTTATTTTAGGAAATGACATTGCTGGTGGAAATGTCTATCCTTCCCCTGAAGTGGTCTCCCAGCCAATCATTAGCTCTGACGATGATTTAGTTAAACAACATCCTGATGTTTTCTCCGTGAGCGTCCTGACTAGAGCGCAGGCTAAGAAATTTGTTCAGGAGAGTGATGTTGATTGGTGTGATTCTGTCCTTGGTCCTGTTTTCCAGGGGGATTGTGCACCCTCTTCTGGCCAGGTGGAGAATAGTGTCAAGGTGAAGTCTGGAGATGGGAAGTTAGAGTCTGTTGTTTGTGTTTCTCCGCCACTAACTTCTGATGCACTTATTGTAGCTCAGCAGGCTGATCCATCCTTAGCTAAGTGTTTTTCTGCTGTTGACAGCCCAGGAACTAATGGTTTGTTTTTTTGTAAATCAAGGTGTGTTAATGCGAAAGTGGACTCCCAAGTCAAGCGACCAGTCTGACTCGGAAGACTGGCGCTCGGTGTTTCAGATTGTGGTCCCTTGCAGTTACAGGCATCATGTTCTGTCGTTGGCTCATGAACATTTATGGTCAGGCCATCTCGGGGTAACTAAGACCTACAACTGCATATTACAGCACTTTTTTTGGCCAGGTCTTAAAACTGATGTGGTTAACTTTTGTAAAACCTGTAGCACCTGTCAGTCTGTAGGTAAGCCCAATCAGGTTGTGCCCCCAGCGCCCCTTCGTCCTGTGCCTGCTGTCGGTGACCCTTTTGAGCATGTTATTGTGGACTGTGTTGGCCCCTTACACAAGACCAACTCAGGTAATCAGTTTTTGATGACTATAATGTGCGTTTCTACCCGTTTTTCAGAGGCTGTTCCTCTTCGTAGAATAACTGCCTCTGCTGTGACTAAAGCACTTACCAAGTTTTTTTTTTTTATCATTTTTGGTCTCCCCAGGGTTGTTCAAACTGATCAGGGTACAAATTTCCTATCTAAGACCTTTAGGGAAACTTTGCAGTCTTTTGGTGTGACCCATTCTGTGTCCAGTGCGTTCCATCCAGAGTCTCAGGGAGCATTGGAAAGGTGGCACCAAACGTTTAAGTCCATGCTCAGTAAGTTCTGCTATGAAACAGGGAGAGACTGGGATGAGGGTGTCCCCTTTATGCTGTTTGCCATTAGGGATGCTACGCACGAATCCCTTGGTTTCAGTCCTGCAGAGCTTGTGTTTGGCCACAATGTGTGTGGCCCCCTTAAAGTGTTAAAGGAGCAGTTTTTGTCACAGTCTGTGCAGAGGGGTAGTTTATCAGACTTCGTTTCTAAATGTAAGGAGCGGCTACAGAAAGCTACATCCTTAGCTAAGGAAGCGCTTTCTTCCTCCCAAATTACTATGAAGAAGCGTTTTGATAGGAAAGCAGTGGCACGTCACTTTAATCCAGGTGATAAAGTTTTGGTGTTGCTTCCTACTATTGGTTCTGCTCTTTCAGCCCGTTTCACTGGTCCATATGTTGTTGAGAAAAAAATGTCTGATACAAACTATGTGATTCTAACTCCAGAGCGGCAAAGAAAGACTAGACTCTGCCATGTGAATATGCTCAAGCCATTCTATGACAGGGAGGGTGACCAACCTCTTCCGTCTATGCTAACTGTGCCCTGTGTGTTGCCAGTGTGTCCGGAGGTGCAAGTGGAGGATTTTGTGGAGCCTTGTGTTGCCCAGCAGTGTGGTCATTTGTCCAACTCAGAGTTTATGTCCAGTCTTGACACCAATCTGGCATATCTCACTGCAGAGCAGCGCAGAGATGTGGTGTCATTGCTCCAGTCCTATCCCACACTTTTTGGTGACACCCCTTCCCGTACTAATGTGCTTGAACATGATATTGATGTAGGTTCTGCCATTCCTATTAAACAGCACGACTATCGTTGTCCGCAGGAAAAGCGTGAGTTCATGAGGAAAGTACGGTGGCCCTGAAGTGCCAACCACAACAGCAAATAACTAAACACATTGGCAAATGACTAAACACAACAGCAAATTAAAAAACACATTGGAAAATAACTAAACACAACAGCAAATTAAAAAACACATTGGAAAATAACTAAACACAATGGCAAATAACTAAGCACATAGGCAAATAACTAAACACAACAGCAAATTAAAAAACGCATTGGCAAATAACTAAACACAACTGCAAATAACTAAACACAACGGCAAATAACTAAACACAACAGCAAATTAAAAAACACACTGGCAAATAACTAAACACATTGGCAAATAACTAAACACAACGGCAAATAACTAAACACAACGGCAAATAACTAAACACAACGGCAAATAGCTCTGTATACCGGAAGAGGTAGGTACTTGTGGCGGTATTAATCGTCCGTGATTGGATGAGAGAGAGAGAAGGAGAACTTGCTTGATTGGCCAGGCATCACGCCTATCGATACCTGGCCAAGGACCTGAACGCTTACGCCATGAACACGGACATGACAATGGACGGCATCGGCAGCCTCCACGGCGGGGTGGCGGTGAGCTCCGTGGCCCCTGACGCAGAGCTGATGAGCGGCGACAGCCCGCATCACGGCCGCGGCGGCTCGTCGGGGGGACACAGAGCTGCGGCGGCGGCTGCAGATATTACAAAACAGGGAGAAAGAGGAGTGCTCCTCACTGTCTTGCCCACTGTGTGCAGGAGAACATGTCACTAGGTGGAACACACTAGTTTAGCTGTGTTTAATTCATTAAAGGTTTGTTTATTTTAAAGCACTGTTATTAATAAGTTGTGTAAAATGTTTGTTAAAGCTTTATTAGAACAGGGTCACGTGAATGAAAATCTTTGCTATTTGTAATAGTAGTGCTGATTTCAACCCCCAAATCGTTGTCCGTGAAAAATAGTGATGTTTGACTTTTCCACAGACAACGATGACCCCAGCACACTGATTGTAAAATATTTCTTGTAACTTTATTAGAACTTGATAAAAGGTTCTTGAATGAATGGACTTTAATACACTGTTAATACACAAAATACATGTATTTTTAATACAGTGTTATATAATGTGTTTACATCATTAAATACTGATGTTCAAATTCCACGAACCCACATATTTATATGACATTATGCATGATAGAAAAGAGAACAGCAGATGGCTGACATGACGGGCTCCGCACAGATTCACCTCGAATCACGGAAGCGCCTTCATCACTCGGATTACCAGCCAATCATGAGGCGCCTTCATCAGCCGGCTCATTAATATTTAAGAGATTCCCGGATCAATCCTACGAAAAAAATATCGCTCACCGGTAACCATAGATATGCCGGTAATGCTAATGTTTAAACCACACCAAATGCACAATAACTTCCTGGTCAAAGGTTAAACGGTGCTTTCGTCCAATCAAGCAAGTTCTCCTTCTCTCTCTCTCTCGTCCAATCACGGACGATTACAGTTTTTTCCAATTGCTAAAACACAATTTTGCAAGCTAGGCTGGTTTTATCAAAATACTTAACACAATTCACAAAACCACACACCCGAACTGCAAAATCCCTCATATATCCTGCAAAATGCAGCACTGCAACCAAAACTACATATAGCTTTATCAAAATCAAACTTTTGTACCAAGTGGCACATACGTCATTCATATTACAAAATTTATGTCTAATCAACTACACACTGTTGGGCATAATGAAAAGCACTCTCATCTTTAGTATGCTTTGCCATAATACTGAAATAGTTCAAATTGTAGAACAGTCTTCAGATTGTTCACATGCACAGAAATATTTGCCGATTCACAAAGGGCTGCTGGTCGTATACCTTCCACTGCCATGCCGAAAAAAACTCTTCTATGGGGTTCAGAAATGGTGAATATGGTGGGAGGTATTGCACGAGAAATGCTGGGTGGTCAGCAAACCAATTTTGGACTGGGGCTGCACGATGAAAGCTCACGTTGTCCCATACTACAACGTACCAGTTTCTTTGATGGTCTGCATCATTCATATGCTCTGGTGGTATGAGAATGTTGTGGAGTCTGTCCAGAAATGTGAGAATATGGGCTGTGTTGTATGGTCCAAGGATGGCATGACGGTGGAGGACACCATGCGTATTGGAGATGGCAGCGCACATTGTGATGTTCCCACCACGTTGGCCTGGAACATCTATAATGGCTCTGTGGCCAGTGACGTTTCTTCCCCTTCTTCTGGTCCTTGCTAGGTTGAACCCAGCCTCATCTATGAAGATGAACTCATGTGGGATTGCATGAGAATCCATTTCCAGTACTGCCTGAAAACAAAGAACAAAAATCAGTCAATATGGTGTTATCCAGTACACTGGGAAACAGTGTTGCGTGTAGTGTACTGCAGTCAATACTGTACTTACATCCACATATGCTCGTCTGAGCTCTTTTTCTTTGAGAGTTTCTCTCAAAAGGCACCTTATAAAGTTGTTTCATTCTGATTTGGTTTCGCTTGAGAATGCGAGCCAATGTGGACAGACCAACTCGCTGAATGTTGTTGAATATGGTGTTGTCTTGGATGATGTGGCTTTGAATTTCTCGTAATCTGATTTCATTATTTTCCAAAACCATGTTTACAATGGCAGCTTCCTGTACCCCGGTGAACATTTGGCCCCTTCCTCCACCATGGTTGCATCTCTCAGTCCTTTGGAAAAACAAACAAACAAACAAAAAATATATATATATATATGTGACAAGATGGCCGTGGCAGGTTGAGCGTGTGATGCGGACTTCTGACTACTCAACTATTTTACGCTGATAAATCAAGCATTAAGGCCGGGCTTTAGCTGGCAAAGGACCGTGTGGTATTTGTACTCCTGGTTCGGTGTAATTTTGGGCATTCTACCCATATCGAGACCCTTTTATAAAGCCGTGCAGTGGAGGTGTTGCTGTGCGTCATGGCGGACATCACGCTGCAGTCTATCTGGGACGCAATTCATCAAATGAAAGGGCAAATATCTGCTGAAGTTAATGCTCACCTGGACCTGAAAATAGGATCTGTTCAGGCAGGCCTGATGGACATTCAAACAACTTTGAACACGGTGACGGGCCATGTCGCTGAGCTACAGCAGCGCATTAGCACAAACGAAGATGACGTTGCTAAACTTGTGGTGAGAGTGAGCACATTGGAGAAGGATAATGCTTACCTGAAGGAGAAGGTGGATGACCGGGAGAACCGGAGCAGGAGGGCCAATCTTCGTTTCATTAATGTACCCGAAAAAAGTGAGAAAGATGACATGTTGGCCTTTGTGACTCAGCTCCTGATCCCCGCTGTTCTCGGAAAAGAAAACTTTCCCAAGACCCCGGTGGTGGAAAGGGCGCACCGTACTCCTACGTTCAGCAGTTCGTTCAGACCGGGCCCTCCAAGACCTATCCTGGTGAAGTTTGCAAACTTCCAGGACAAGGTGAAGATTATGCGCCTGGCCAGGGAGAAGGGATGTCTTAGATTTGGAGAAGCAACTATCTTCATTTACCCGGATTATAGTGCACAGACGGTCAAGAAACGACGTGAATTTGACGACGTAAAAAAGAAGCTCCGAGGTGGAGTATTCCCTGCTTTACCCCAGCACGCTGAAGGTAATGGTGAAGGGGAAACCGAAACTATTCCGATTACAAAAGGATTAGCAAACGCTTGTAAAAAGAAAAATTATTTATATAAACAATTTCTTAAGTATAGGACCACAGAAACTGAACAAAAATATAAAAAATACAAGAATAAATTAACTCATATTTTAAGAGAGAGTAAAAAAGACTATTTTACTAAATTACTCAACAGCAAGAAAAATAATATTCAGGGTATGTGGAAGGTGTTGAATACTGTTATGGGAGGCAGTTCTAACAGCTCAGGTTATCCAGAGTATTTCATTGATAACAGTAAGGTAATCAGTGACAAGAAAGAAATTGTGGATAGACTTAACCAATTTTTTGTGACTATTGGCCCAGAATTAGCCGAGAAAATTGAAATGGTAAATGAGCCACTTGAGAATTTTATAGAGACTAATCCCAAATCCATGTTTCTTACTCCCACGGATGAGAATGAGTTGTTGAAGATTATCAAAGCTTGTAGTAACAAAACATTACACGATCATAATGGTATAGATATGAGGACCGTCAAATATGTAGGAGAGGCAATTACAAAACCACTTACATATATTTGCAACTTTTCTTTTCAGAGTGGTAAATTCCCATCTGAAATGAAAATAGCTGAAGCGATTCCTTTATTTAAATCTGGAGACAAACATTCCTTTACAAACTACCGTCCAGTTTCCCTCCTACCACAATTTTCTAAAATCTTAGAAAAATTATTTAATTTAAGACTACTCAATTTTATTGAAAAAAATAACTTACTATCTAATAATCAATATGGTTTCAGGCAAAATTGATCAAAATTTATTATAGGAATTTTTATTGATTTGCAAAAGGCCTTCAATACTATCGATCATGGAATTCTACTGAAGAAACTGCATAGCTATGGTATCAGAGGAACGCCACAATATTGGTTACAGAGTTATCTGTTGAATAGAAAGCAGTTTGTTCAGGTTGATCATCATAAATCTACTTGTAGAAATATTATGTGCGGTGTTCCGCAAGGATCAATTTTAGGGCCTTCTTTGTTTTTGCTTTATATTAATGACATCTGTAAAATTTCTAAAATCATAAAATTTATACTTTTTGCTGATGACACAAATTTGTTATTTTCAGGGATAGATTTGGGAAAACTTTTGAATGAAATAACTATAGAGCTGCATAACCTGAAAAAATGGTTTAATATGAACAAATTGTCACTAAACCTAAAAAAGACAAAACTTATGACATTTGGAACTCATAAAAACGATTTACCAATTCAAATAACCGTTGATAATACTATTATTGAAAGAGTACAACAAAATGTGTTTTTGGGCGTAGTCATTGATGAAGAATTATGTTGGAAGCTTTACATAAGTTATGTACGTTGCTAAGTGTATTGGTGTGATGAAAAGATGTAGCTTAGTACTAAATCCAAATGCATTATCCATCTTGTATCATTCTTTTATCATGGCCTATTTGAATTACGGTTTAGAAGTTTGGGGGAATTGTTATAAAACAAATTTATTACCTTTAGTCACTCTGCAAAAACGAGCTATTAGGGTTGTTCATAATGTCAGATACGATCATCACACCAATCCACTCTTTCTCAACTCATCTAATCTCAAATTATATGACTTGGTCGATTTAAAAATTGCACAGATTATGTTCAAGGCATGACAAAAATCCCTTCCTGGTAATATCCAGGCTCTATTTCAAGATAGAGATGCTCATCATAAATATAAACGGAGGGGAACTGATCAATTATATCAGCCGAAAGTAAGGACAACCCTAAAATCCTTGTGCATTTCAGTGAAAGGGGTGTTGCTATGGAACAGTCTTCCAGAAGAAATAAAAATGTGCAAAAATATTGTCCAGTTCAACAAATTATTTAAAAGACAAGTGTTGAGTAATTACCAGGAGGGGATGGAAGACTGATGCCTCCATTGCTAGGCACAGGTACTTAAGAATGCATGGCTATGGCCGATACACCTACACTTGACATACACATATTACATTACATTCACAAGAGGCACACTCACAATTAGGCCTGGGTTTGGGTGATCCATGATTACCACAGCCAGAAAATGCTTTTGTAACTAGAATATATTTATTCCTTTTTCTGTTCTCTCTTTTTTTTCTTCCCAAAATGTGTTTGTATAACATTGTATGTTGTTGGTATGTATTAGCATAAGTAGATGCTCAAGGATCTATGTGGATGTATTGTGTATCTGCCTAATTGTGATGTTTCAGTGTTCAAAGGGGGGAGTGGTGTGGGTTTGAAGTGTAATGGGTCTGTCTTTTGTCTTTTGTCTCGGCTATATGTTGTGTGTGGTGGGAGAGTGTGGTCCTGTATGGGGGTCTGGTGGTGAGTGGGGGGTTGGAATTTATAAGCCTTGCTTCATCCATCCCCTTTTCAAATCACTTATGTAAATTGTCTGATTTTGGTGGTGTCAGAAGCTGGTTTGAAATAAATGATCAATCAATCAATCAATATATATAGGGCTTGGACAATGCAGCCTACAGATATTTCCCCCACAGTAGAGTAAATTGTACAGTTAGTGTATGACATCACAGCCATTCAAGAAATAAACAGGTGTTACCCAACTGATACACTATGACATTGGGTGTACTACATAGTGTGAAAGAAATTTTGGTTTACATACCTGTGCTCCAGTCTAAATGTCCGGATGACAGAGGCGACAGTAAAACGACTCAAGTTGGGATGCACTCTCTGTCCAGCCTCTCGCATTGTCAGCCCATGGTTGATGACATGATCAACTAAGGTTGCTCTGATTTCATTTGAAAGTTGTTGTCTTGTTTGGCCATGAACTCCTCTACCAGCTCTACCCCTACCTCTCACTCTTCCTCCCCCTGTCATTCTCACCCTCGCTCTTCCTCTTCCTCTCTCTGCCACGTCTTCCATTGTTGTTGTAAAAAAAAAAAGGTGCTCACCTGTGGTCTATTTATAGTGCTTACTTCCTGATTGAGGTGGTCACAATTAACCATTGAGGTGTTTGGCCAGGTAAGGTGGCACATATATTGGCGAATTAGCTCATGTACTGTCATTTTGAATGGCAGTGTTTTGTAATGGCAAACATGTGACCTTATGTCAGATTGTAGTGTCTTATTCAGAGAACCGTGTTCAGTGCATTTAAAAAGTGCCATTTTGAATTGCAAAATGTGTGAAAAGCAGAACATGTGTTTAGAGTTTTGGAGACTTGAGAAGAGGTTTTGCTCTCTGTGTGTCAGTTTAAATAATTGTGCTATGCATGTCATTTTAGTGTTTTAGCAATTGGAAAAAACTGTAATACCGCCACAAGTACCTACCTCTTCCGGTATACAGAGCTATTTGCCGTTGTGTTTAGTTATTTGCCGTTGTGTTTAGTTATTTGCCAATGTGTTTAGTTATCAGCTCAGGTCCTTTTATACAGGAACAGCTGATTCGCTGCACCTGTTGGTGATCAGCTGACCCAGTTCTGGCACAAAGGAGGCAAGGCCAACAATAAGAGGAGGAGGCAGCAGAGAGAATACGGCCAAGGCCGTAACACACCCCCCTTAAAATAACAGGCTCAACCCCCCAAAAAAACAAAACAAAACATACACTCCCAACACAACAGCCCACATATTTACACATAAGAAAATTCATAAAAGGATATGCAACCAGAGGCAGCTTCAGGCATGGCCCCCCACGACGCATCAGTCCACTGCAACCATTCGGGTGTCCAGGAGAGCTGAAGTCCTTGGCGAAGCGGTCTAACCTCTGGAAAGAGCATCCGCAACCATGTTGTCACACCCCTTCTTATGTCGGATGACGATGTTGTAACTCTGGGCCAACAAAGCCCAGCACATCAAACGCTGGTTACGATTGTACATTTGAGCCAGGAACACAAGAGGGTTGTGATCAGTATAAACAGAGACTGGAACACTAGTGGAACAAACATAAACATCAAAGTGCTGAAGCGCTAGAAGCATGGCTAATGTCTCCTTCTCTATAGTGGAGTAGTTTAGCTGGTGCTTCTTGAACTTTGCTGAAAAGTAGCTAACAGGGTGAGAAACACCATTCTCATCCTCCTGCAAAAGTACTGCACCGGCACCTGTATTGCTGGCATCCACCTCCAGACTATAAGGTTTTGAGTAGTCTGGAGCATAAATACAGAGGGACTTTTTTCAGGTTTGAAGACCTGGGATTGGACGAAGACTGAAGACATCCGGAAGGCCTCTCTCGGTGTGGGACAATCAGAAGACTGCAAATTCTTAGTTAAAAACTCATGTATTAGCTTTAGAATTCATTCTTTCTTGTGACAACAGCTGCATGCAGAAGAACTATTGTCTTAGCCTAGCAAATCTGCCGTGAGCGTTGAGCAAGATAGGATCTGCATGCATGCATTCTGTATTATCCTTTGCATTTTTTACTAAATATTCTTAATTGAATATTTTGACTCTGAGTCTTCCTTGCATCCGTGTTTTTCCTCATTAGCAGTAACAAAGAATCCGCTCTGACAAGTGCACACAAGGAAAAGACAATCTCCTGCAAGATGTTTGCCACATTTTGGTGAAGAGACATTATTCAGCAGAAGAGGAGAGTAAGTTCTCTCCACTTATTCAAGACATTGCCAGTAAAACATCCGGACTGGAAGAGAATGTGCTAAAACGTGCATCAGGGAGATTTGAGAAAGATGCCATTGTCTCTCAGTTACTGGCCAGGTATTATTATCTCACAAAGAAGGATTTCTCAGAAGCAAAAGTTTGGGCCAATTACGCAAAAGACCTGTCCAAAGACAGCTCCTATATTGCAGACACATTAGCCCAAGTTATGAAGCATGAGCTGAAGAACGCCATTGCAAACTGCAAGTATGAGCCTATCAGTCCTGAAAAACTGAACATGTCTCTCAAGCTGGCTCAGTCAGCAATAGAAGCATTCAAGGAAGTACAGAACCTTGCAATAAAAGAGTCAGTTCAACGATTGCAAAGCAAAACGGACAACAGTCCTTTCAATACATCTGGGTGCCTGGGAGAAATCCAGGTCAGAGTACTGGTCATTGAAATGCTGGAAAAGACCCCCATATTTGCCTCTGACAATGATATGAGCCAGGTTCTCTCTGGAGATGTTGACCTTCAAAGTGTAGCAAGAAACAACAGATCCTATTATGACAAGCTTAGACAGTTGAAGATGTACTTTGCAACCTCCAATACAGCATGAAGGTGAACTTTAACTTCCTTGAAAAGTTTTATGTGAATCTGGGGTCCAGATTTGGATTGAAAGACATCCGTGAACAAGTAGCCCAAAAGGAGCTTCTCAGATGTTTCAGTCTGTATGCAAAGCTGTTCTGCCAGACAGATTCTGCTGCTCTGTTGAGGAATAACATGATGCATGTTGAGCTGAATCTACACCAGTCAAGACAGTTTCTTGAGAAGGAAAAAGCTGATACCTACTCTGGGATTCTGAATTGTCTTTCAAATGAGATCTCAACTGAAATGATGGAGGAAATTGTCAAACAGTATAAGTTTGTTTGTGCACCTGAGCATAATCCAACTACAGCAGAGAGAATCAACTGCATCTATGCCAATGTTGTGCTGAGTCGTATCAAACTGGAATCAAAAGAATTTCAGTCATACCAGAAGGTAATTAACAACCTCTGCAAACTTCTGCCTAAGAAAATGGAATCAAGTGACAAATTGTCACTGCTCTTCATTGCAGTTGTGCTGTTATGGCCATGCCTGAACAGTCCAGATCGTAGAAATCTGGGAAACTACATCTCAGAGATGAAGACCTTATATGACGAGGCGATGAAAGAAGTATACAATGGCAAGAGTCCCATTGTCCATTTCCTCTTGGGGAAAAAGCAAGGCTATGAATGGCTGGTACACAGTGGAGAGCTCAAAAAATGCATCGTGTCTGAGCAAGAGCAGTTTGCCTCCATGTGGGGAAACGGCAAAATATGGAAGGAGAGGAAGGTTAAAGAGCTCCTTTGCAGGGTCACAGGTGAGGTGAAGGGTAACTCCATACTGGCAGACACTTGTTTCCCAAAACTAAAGCTTGAAGTCGCTCCAATGTACCGAAGTCAGATTAGTGGGCTTGCAGAGGGGTCAAAGGTATCATTCTTCATTGGTTTCTCAATGAAAGGCCCTCTAGCACTTGACATTGATGTATAACTTTAAAGAAACCTCTACCAACATGCTATACTTTCGGCTAATCATGGCTCCATCAGACATATTCAGCCTTGAGTTACTTGTAACTAATTGAAATGTTGTTTTCCATATTTTGTGGTTGTCGTTGTCACTGCACTTAACTTTGTTGATACAATTTTGTTTTGAGAAAGCAGGAAAATAGGTCAGTAAAGCCTTTAAATCAAACCTGTTAAGCATCTTTTCTATTAACATTTGTACTGGTGTTCATCAGTCACTGTAAACATGTTGAGAATTTTTTACAAAAATTAAAATTGAAAAGTTGCCATAATGGAAGTGTCTGACATTTGAAACTGAATTTAACTGTCTTCTGGATGCTCTGAATAAATGTAATCTATGACAACTTTCATAATGGACCTGTATGTATTACAATAATCAGTACATTTTATAATTCATTTGCATTTGAATAAACATGGTGTAGTTTCATTGTTTCACATTACACAACAATGAATTTGATCCTGTCTGTTCCATTGTTTATGCAACTAATTTGGTTTATGTAACCTTCGAGTAATGTTTTATTTAGTTAGAAAATCATTCTCTTTGATTGTTATTTAGAGGTCAATAGATTTTTTTTTCATTTTCTGATTGTGTTTGAACTTTGAAATGTGCAGCATTCCATATTATGTTACTATTGGGCTTTTTTCATAGAATGTGTTTTTTTTTTGTATGACAAGCAGCAATGAACACTGAGTTTTGTAATACTTTCACTTTCTAATAAAGATGTACTGTTGTGTTATCTGTAAGAATTTATTTTTAACTCACTGCACATGCACACCAAGATACATGTCAATATGCTGAAAATCAGTAAATAGAGCATTTTACCAGGCTTTTTAAATTAATATATATTGCATGGATGTTAATTTAGTTATAAAAACAACATAAAGGTTATTAAATACATATGAAAAATATATATTTACAGTATTGCACACAAGAGGGCGCTATATGGTCAGAAATGAATAAACTTTTGGGTGATGAGTTTAACAGACTGTTAGTAAGAGATAGAACATTTAGTGGGATGTTGTGCACTAGTGTCCAACACCAATAAACCAGGTAAGGGTTGCTGATTGCATACAAGAGGAAGTTGCTTTGGATTCCATGTCCCTGACACTAATCCTATGAAAGGAAGCATGGCATTAAACATGGACGTAATAATAATTTTTTTGAACAGCATATATGAACATAGCATATGGTTACTGTATGATCATTGTAGTTTTATGTCCTGTAAATCAATATGCATGCTCATTATGACAGTAAAGTAAAAAAAAATCCTCTTCACGGTTTCCAATCCATTTTAGAATATGAAGAGTTCATTTGCAAAAACTCTGTTTTGATAAATTTTCAGAAAACTTTTTTTATTGTTTACTTGAGATAATATCAATCAAACTGAAGTTGAGTGGATTTGACTCAGTAGAAAAATACATGACAAAATAGAGAAAAAATAAATTATTAGTGTTATTATTATTATTATCTCAAGTAAAAAATAAAAAAAAATGCGTTTTCTGAAAATGGAGTTACCTGTTTTTGCAAATGAATCCTTCATGTCCTCTTTTCTTGTGCTCATAAAAAGATGGATGATTGTAAGAGAGGAAGATAGCAATAAACAGTTGCAGGGTCTCAACACAGATAAAGTCCCTAGCTGCTGGACATTGGACAGTCTTACTTGCAGTGCCACCATAGGTTTGAACTGTCAACACGGCACTGCTGCCCTCTTTTAGCTGATTCTCATTTACCCACTTCTATACAGATTTGCATGCATACGCTGAAGGGATGCCGCAGATGCTGTGTTACCATGTGGGTCATGATGATAAGTGAGGTGTGGAGCCTGTTTCTGAATATGTATGCTGCTTTTGTTTCAGGTCTCTCTGAGTGTAGGTCAGGGCTGCTCTGTGTCACAGTGATGTCAAATCAGCAGATGGCTCAACAAGTGACAAATATCAATGAGAGCTCACATGCCTCGATACAATGCAGAACTACATATCATGTACCACTCTGTCATTTCTTCACTGAAGGCCGTAATATGTCTAGATTTGAGGTCTTACGAAATGGTTGTAACCAGCTGACTGTGCTCTGTAGTATGCAATGTTTCTGTCTTTCTGCTTTGTCAGCCAAGATGGAGTGAATCAGATGACAGCCTTAAGTGGCCCAGCAACACATGGCTGAAAACAATCTTCAGAGGGTCATCTTTTGGGGTCAAAAGGTCTTTCTGGTTATAAGCATGTCCTTTCTATAGCATATTGTAGTGAAAGGGAGCTGTGTGGCCACACATAGAAGTAATTTCAGAAGACAGAGATAGACACAGTATACCTTTCACCTCCTGATAAAGAATGGCCATCTGGCATTCATTTGAGTATATTTTGTTGAATTTTTTTGTTACTATTGTGTGTTGGTTTTGGTGACCAACAAATGAAACACAAAGCGTCATTTTGCTGAATAGTGCTGTGCACGTAGTGCGTCTCTGTGATTTGCTGCCACTCACACAAAAGTGAAACGGGGTCAGCAAGGTCCAAGTGACTATGAAACATTCTGTTCTTGCTAATCCTATGGTGAAATTTAACAAGTACTTTGAAGAGCAGTAATTAGTTTAGCTCAGTGCTCTGAGCAATTTATTAATATTGTCAGACTAAATTTCATAGCTGAAATCAATGCAAAAGAACCAAAGATATAATATGTTTTTCCACTTATTCAAACCTGTAGCTTATATAAAGCAACATTTACCTCAACCACCAACCGGGATCTTTTTTTCACACATGCAGCAAAACCACAACCTGATACTTTGAAGCACTGATAAGTAAATTCATGCATACTGCGTCTGTGTTTGCAAGGGTCTGCGTGTCAGAAGTTTTGTCATCTCCCCAAATAGGAAAATATATGCAAGAACATGCTTCAAACATGTGTGTGCCAATCTACTGCAGATGTATAGAAAGGAGTCCTCCTAATGGAATAGAAAGTGGCATAATAACCATAACTGCATGTTTGTGGTGTCAGCAGCTGTCTGTGTGGAGTCCAATCAAGGCCAAACCAGGCTTTCTACATCTATGATCCCAAGGGGTACGTGTACGGTAAATTTTGTCTACTCAAGGTCATTAGTGTCTGTGCAAACCCCTCGGTGAACCCTTATGTGCAACCAAAAATTTTTGTGAACTTGAACTGTCCATAAATGAGCGCTCCAAATGCACATGTGCAAAGAAAGCAAATGGTGCCCAAAGCAAATACTTATGAAGAAAGATGGTATGAGGAGAGTTTTGATTGAAGTGCAGTGGTTTGGTTTGTAGCTATGCTTTCTGTAGACAAAGACCAGACACAGTAGAAAGTTTTACACACGTGGACAAAATTGTTGGTACCCCTCAGTTAAAGAAGGAAAAACCCACAATTCTCACTGAAATCACTTGAAACTCACAAAAGTAACAATAAATAAAAATTTATTGAAAATTAAATAATCAAAATCAGCCACCACTTTTGAATTGTTGATTAACATAATTATTTAAAAAAACAAACTAATGAAATAGGGCTGGACAAAAATGATGGTACCCATAACTTAATATTTTGTTGCACAACCTTTTGAGGCAATCACTGCAATTAAACGATTTCTGTATTTGTCAATGAGCGTTCTGCAGCTGTCAACAGGTATTTTGGCCCACTCCTCATGAGCAAACAGCTCCAGTTGTCTCAGGTTTGATGGGTGTCTTCTCCAAATGGCATGTTTCAGCTCCTTCCACATATGTTCAATGGGATTCAGATCTGGGCTCATAGAAGGCCACTTTAGAATAGTCCAACGCTTTTCTCTCAGCCATTCTTGGGTGTTTTTGGCTGTGTGTTTTGGATCGTTGTCCTGTTGGAAGACTCATGACCTGCGACTGAGACCAAGCTTTCTGACACTGGGCAGCACATTTCTCTCCAGAATGCCTTGATAGTCTTCAGATTTCATCGTACCTTGCACACTTTCAAGACACCCTGTGCCAGATGCAGCAAAGCAGCCCCAAAACATTACTGAGCCTCCTCCATGTTTCACCGTAGGGACAGTGTTCTTTTCTTCGTATGCTTGGTTTTTGAGTCTATGAACATAGAGTTGATCTGCCTTACCAAAAAGCTCCAGTTTGGTCTCATCTGTCCAAAGGACATTCTCCCAGAAGCTTTGTGGCTTGTCAACATGCATTTTTGCAAATTCCAGTCTGGCTTTTTTATGAGTTTTTTTCAGCAGTGGTGTCCTCCTTGGTCGTCTCCCATGAAGTCCACTTTGGCTCAAACAACGACGAATGGTGCGATCTGACACTGATGTACCTTGGCCTTGGAGTTCACCTTTAATTTCTTTGGAGGTTGCTCTGGGCTCTTTGGATACAATTCCAACGATCTGTCTCTTCAATTTGTCATCAATTTTCCTCTTGCGGCCACGTCCAGGGAGGTTGGCTACTGTCCCGTGGGTCTTGAACTTCTGAATAATATGAGCCACTGTTGTCACAGGAACTTCAAGCTGTTTAGAGATGGTCTTATAGCCTTTACCTTTAAGATGTTTGTCTATAATTTTTTTTCGGATGTCCTGGGACAATTCTCTCCTTCGCTTTCTGTTGTCCATGTTCAGTGTGGTACACACCTTTTCACCAAACAGCAGGGTGACTACTTGTCTCCCTTTAAATAGGCAGACTGACTGATTATGAGTTTGGAAACACCCGTGATGTCAATTAAATGACACACCTGAGTTAATCATGTCACTCTGGTCAAATAGTTTTCAATCTTTTATAGAGGTACCATCATTTTTGTCCAGGCCTGTTTCATTAGTTTGTTTTTTTAAATAATTATGTTAATCAACAATTCAAAAGTAATGGCTGTTTTTGATTATTTAATTTTCAATAAATTTTTATTTATTGTTACTTTTGTGAGTTTCAAGTGATTTCAGTGAGAATTGTGGGTTTTTCCTTCTTTAACTGAGGGGTACCAACAATTTTGTCCACGTGTGTAAATTCTCCAGGTCTTCTACGTTATGTCTGATCATTGCATTCAGCACACCTCAGGAATAATCACCAACATGGTGCTACAGATGCTATCTGCTATGAGAAATACAAAGTCACATTCAGCCTTTAGAAACACACACAGGAGCCTCGTGTCAGCAAACAACAGTTCCCTGGTGTAGTAAGAATAAAACCATGTGTGTGTCCTCTTTTAACATCTGCATTGGTCAGTGCATGGAGATGCAGAGACCATGATTTGGCTTTAACAACTACACATCCATGATGTGCACCACTGCAAGGAAATGTAATGGCAAACTAAAATGGAGTTCCCCCGTTTAATGGCAGTATAGTGAACTGTAATATTTCAGGTTGACGTCTTTAATATTTTTTAATTGAAATCAAATCAAATCAAATCAAACTTTATTTATATAGCACTTTTCATCCACTTAAAATGCAACACAAAGTGCTTCACAAAATAAAAGAAACAAAATATAGGCCTATTGGTCATAAAGGAGCCCAGATGAGAATGTACAGCAAAAAAATCGACTTATTCAAACAAATTTCATAGTAATCACTGAAACCCACCTATTGCTCCGACTTAATTGAATGCATAGCAAAAAGATAAAAAGTCAAATTTAATGGCATACTTTTTAAGCAGCAAACTTTAGTTTTATGGGTAGACAAAATAATGCTGGTATCACCCTATGACTGTGTGTAACAAAGTAAAATTTTCAGTTTATTTGATTTAAAACTAAATTCAGGTTGAGATAGCTTAATGAAACTGGCATTACAACCTAATTTTTCTTCCCCTTCATGACAGATCTTCAAGTTTCCGACCCTTTCTGCTTCACACAGAAACATATTAATTTTAGAAACTTAAAAACTTGTGTTCAAAGTCATGGTAATTCAGTTTATGTCACTGCTAATTGGAATTCTAATAATTCTAATGACTAAACTTTTAAAAATGTGTTTATGCTACCGATCCTTTAGCTAGCAGTAAATAAAAATACTTTTGATTGTAGAGGAAATGATAATCCCCTAACTCTTTGTAGTTTGTTCAAGAAGCTTGGTGCAATTAATTTTTTCTTTCTTTTTTTTTTCTGAGTCTAAACATTATTTTGGAGTGGATGACAATTTTTTTCTAGATCACACACATGTTTATTTTGAGTTAATCTCACATTCACAGGTGTGATATCTTTATATCTTTATGGTCCAGGTGCCATAAAGCTCATAAACACATCAAGTGGGAATTATTCTGCAACAGAATATAGTCCTTAACAAACGGACCATTAAGTTACCTAGACTTGGGCCTTAATTAGATTTGCCGACACAAACAACAATATAGACTATTTTCAGCACATGAAAGAACAGTCACACATTATTTAGAATGTAACTGCTTTCCATGCTAAGGTATTACTCGTAAAACACTACTCATCTCTTATGATAATGTGTAAACATGCAACATCACCTGTTTGGGGCAATCCATCTCAGTTTAATTGACAAACCCAACAGTACTGGTTTTTATCGTTCATGTGGTAAATTCACTATTAGAAAGGAATAAGAATTTAGGCATTAGGATGGAAGAACACTGAGTTACACTGTAAAACTTTCAATACATGCTGCACAATATTTGGCTTGTGAATGTGTCAGCGACAAAGTACTTTCTCCCCTGTAGAGAGCGTATCAGAGCTGTTTGACACTGATCTTAGCTCACTGTTCAGTGTGACTAAGGCCTTTGTTTGTGTGCGTGTGTGTGTGTGTGTGTGACATTGAAGGATCTCTTGTTCTGTCTGTCAGTCTGTCTGTCTTTGGCAGCCTAATGAAGTTTTTTATTTTTGATGAACTGAAAAGCTTGTGTGTTCCCTCAGCGGTCAGCAGGGATGAAAATAATCCTGATCATCTTGCACCGTTTTGCCATAAAATGCAGCTGTTCGCCCTACATTAACACATCTGTGAAAGGCTGAGCAGGCTGAAAATTGGAAGAAAAACTCACAGACAGCCATGCCATCACAGATTTTGCCCTCACAGATGCTTTTCCCACTACAATAATGCATCCCATTCACATTATATTATTGGAGTGATCATAAACTGGATTTAGAGGATTGGAATAAACATTTCTGTGGTTCAGCTTTAGAATAGCATACAACAGTGAGCCGTGAACAGATTCAGCTAACACCCTTTCTCTACAAATAATGTCACTCAAGTTATAGTAATCACAGACTTTAATATATGGATTTATAGAACAGTTTCCCACAACCCCCCCTCCCCCACCCCCAACAGCTCTCATCCAGCCTAAAATACAGGACCTTGTTGACCTTGTTTCCAAAGTCTATTGCCACCCATCCCTACCTCCCATCTCTGTCTGCTCGCATTGAATTATAACCTTTGCACACTGGAGGGAGCACAATGTGACGATTGTGATTGTATTTTAATTCTAATGCTGAAGTGAAAAAAGATAGCTTCCTCTGAGAGTGGACTAGATTTATGGGCCCTGTCCTGGCTGCTGGCCCCACATCCTCTCTGATCTGCTTTTACTCCGGTGACCCCTCGACCCTTGGGGGTCATTAGAGAGCCCCGGAATGGTCCGGCTGGCCGCCAGCCCATCTCACACTGCTTGTTTTCCAATCAAATCACTATATTTAACGGGGACACGAGTCTAGGGCCAAGTCCAAACAGACATCTGTTTGAAATTGCTCCTCGCAATTATTTCACACAGAAGTTCTCCCTCTGCACCCCCCTTCCACACTCCTCGCCCCACTTTGGTCTTTTGTTTGTTGTTGTTTGTTTTCAGACAAACCTCCCCCTCTGGATGGCTAATGGATAGAAATGAGAGGGGGCAGTGGGGGATTTTCAGGGCTGGGAAGTGAGGTGGTGGTGGTGAGGGTCTGGCTCCTGGAACCGCTGTCACACAGAAATGCAGCCAGAGGAGAATAGCAAAACCAGCGAGGGCTTTTTGATTCAACACAAAGCAGGTTTTTCACTCAGGGGCCTGTACTGCTGCCAGCTCACATGACGTCTGCATCAAGACTGTCAGTCAGTGGCTTTTTATACCCCGGTGGCAGAATGGATTATAAACAATGCTAATCTCATAGAGGAAAATGCACTGATTATTATGATTTTTTGTTTGTTTGGTTGCACTTTCTAGTAAAGAATATTGTTAATAAGAATGCAAGCTCTAAGTGGTTTTTAGGTGTCATCAGCCAATAAAGAAATTAAGTTGTCTGATTCACCATGTAAAACCAGATGGTAATCTCATGAAATGCCATGTTTAATAGAAAATTCAGTCCTTTGAAAAACAAGCAAAAAAAAAGCTGAATATGATTTTTGCACAAAACAATTTCATTATGCCTCAGCTCATTTTAGCACTGAATAACTGGCTAAGGACTTTAAGAAGATTTTACTCCAACAGTGGTGCAAGGTAGACCAAGATCAGCCTGTCGTCCCCTCAGGGATGCTGTAGAGCAATAAAAGGTCACATTTTGCCATGCTAGCAGCTCAGTGAGGAATACTAACATCAACATGAAGCTCAAATTCAGTAAGAAAAGTCTGTTCACTCGTATTCTGTCTCATTCCTCTAAGGAAAAATGGGCTTTTCTTGCTGCACCATTATTCTTGCCAGTTCTGTTTTCACACACCATCAAAACCACTTCACATTTGATCTCAGCATCACTCCACTCTTTCAACCATCTATCAGCCCACACTATTTGAGCAAGTCAGCCCATAGACCCTGTTCTTTAAATTCATTGCACTTCTGACACTTTTCCTTCCAGCCCCCTGGTGGTGCTTCCCTCCTTCTCCCTATTTCCTCTTTTCATCTGCAAACTGTGTCTAGTATGCTCATTCCTGAAATAAACCTCTGCTCTTTACTTTCAAATCATCCCTCCTTACTGATAAGTTCATCCTTACAATGTTGGCCTGATGATATTCAGCAGGTATACTATTTATCACACTAACCATTAACCCACAGTACAGCGGAGACTGGCAGGAATGTGATTCGTTTGGCCAATGTCAGGCAAATTTTAACCTCATGCTCACGGGTCATCGGAGCGATCCCAAATCACCATGAGAAAGATATCATGGTGTGCACAAAATTTCATCATCATTCTTTCAGTAGTAATTGTTGTATCACAGCCCTTTTCTTTCTCTTACAAAAAGAGTGTATGGATGAGTGAAAATGGAAACTGTGTTTTGTTAAAGTAGTCTGCTGTCACCTCCTGAAATAAAGGCTCTAAATTTCATGTAACGTCTGAATCTACATTTTTAACAACAGTAAAAGCTTATCAGACTTGTGAGATGTGAAAAGTGGCATAATGTTTGTGTGTATGTGTTGACATGAATTGCAAAAAGAGGGTCAGGAGGCCAAGGTGAGAGAATGTTTACTCAAAATGTTGTACTTTCAAAATTGGTCTTGCCCTCATGTTTTGTTTTGTTTTTTTCCCAAAAAATTAATTGAATAGACCATTTAAGTTCTGACATGACCGCTGGCGTTGGGAAACCTTAAGTAGAAGAACTCTCTGAGGCAATAAACATACAGTATGTAATAGAGAAGTATGTGAGACAATTATTCCAGCAGACTGATATGTTTTTATTCACATCTAAGATTCCCATGGGTTCATATGAATCCAGAACAAAACTGCCAACTGGGAACTACAATATCTACAGAATAAAATGGCATCTTTCCTGGATAATTATGGTTAAGTGCTGGATGGTCAGAATGCTAAATGGTTTTGCAATACTGGAATCGTAGATTACTGTTATCTGATGCACATTTAAGCCTGTGAAGTCAGTCTGTGAGAGATGGCTCAGAATAGCTGTGCAGCTGTGTGGGTTTTGATGGATATTTAAGCATTTAACAAGAGTATCCTGTTGGATGTCAAAATGATGCTCTTTGTTACCCCCACCCATGTAGCTAGATATTAGATGTGTGATAATGCTTTGACGCCTATAATGGGATTTTCTGACACTTTGAAGTGCTAAAAGCAGACATATCGGTGAGGACCACGACACTGTATCTGAGTTATACTAAAAGCCAAGTAATAAGTGGATTTCTTTAGCAATTTGGCAAAGATGAAACTAAAAAAGAAAGAAAATGAACATGATGTACTTATATACATGGTTCCTTATTTGCTTTCATGAAGGATTTTAGATTTTATGTTGCAAAAAAACCCAAACATATTTAAACACTTTTAGATCATACAGGTAGTGAAAAAAATAGAAATTGCTGTCAGCTGTATGCACATGCATGTAAAAATTACCTTTAGAAAGGCGTGAAAAACCCAATTTGAGAATAATGCACATGAAACACTGTGATAACACAAAACATTTGATGGATCATTTTGATGATTAAGGGTTTAAAAAAAACAAATTAAATAAAAATGTTAAAAATCAAAACACAATAAAATAGATAACATTTCTTTTTTCCCAATAACTTTATTTCTCTCTTAGCAAAACAACGGTAAATAGTGCACTTGCTGGGGACTATTTTCAGCTGTGCGTTACACATGTCTTACTGTAGTGAGTTTTTCTAGCAGCAGGATGGCATATATGGAATTGAGTCAAAATAAACTGCATTAAACAGTGTATAATGTGATAATGAAGGGACGTGTCACGCAGTGGGCGTGTTTGTTTGTTGCCATGTGACCAACAGTGAGGCCCATACATGTCTTTTTAATATTTTGGAGCAGCGATGGAGCTCTTTGGTACAAAGGAATAATATATCAGCCTTTGGATACACACACAAGACTTGTTAGTAGGGCGCTTTCATTGTTGGTTTTGATCTTTTCACAGGATTTTGACATGGGATATTTAAGGCATTTTCATCACCTGGGAACATGTGTCAGAGCACACTGATAACGACTTGATGTCTGAGCGCCTTTTCTCAAATTGCTGACATGAAATATGCTGCTAAAGAGGCTTTGCTCTTGTCAATTTTTAATGTGTGAGAACCTTTGATGCTTAGAAAAGTAAGCAAAATTACACCAGCCTGAACCATCTATCAGGCAGTAGTTTAAGACCTTTGAGTCTACAGTGATGAGCACCTTTCTGTGTATTTTTAGATGTAGTTTATGCAAATTTAAGTGGTTTAAAATGATGCAAGAAGATGATACTGAATGAAAGAAGGAATCCCCGAAACATACAAAATCCCACTTGTTGGCATTATGTCTGGGATATACACTAGTAAACACTTGGTTCTTCCTTTAAAGAGCACCACAGGGTGTTGACGTTCTGTACAAACCTGATGTGTGTCCTAAAAAGAGGAATTTTATTTGGACATTGGTCCATTGTACATTGTGAGAAAAGAACTATGTTTTGTCTGGGCTGATTTTTTTTTTTCTTTTTGCTGCATCAGGACCCCTTTTACTGCCTCCATTTCTGGGGGAATGAAGGGTGAGTATATGATATGTATGAAATGTTCAGGCTGTATGCTGAATGCAACTCACCAGGTGGAACTTAACGGAAACTGACCCCAAAGCTTCACATACCGGGGTTGATTTCTCAGAAAAATCTTATGGCACCAACCCCCTCATTTGCTCCCCTGATTTATGATGGTATGAAGATTATCTCAGTGTTGGGTTCTTTTAAGTGGTTCCAGGCCTATATGATTAAGAAAAACAAATATGTTAAAATATCTGTTTGCAAGGTTTAAAGGCTAAATTCTACTATAAAGGGCTTATTTTGAAACCCAGTCATTCTACCGTTTCTCTGCTGTGCTCAGCTATTCAGACTACAGCAATGACATTTCCACTACATAATTATAGTGCTGTGGATGTGAAAATACTAGCCCATCAAGATTAGTACAACTCAGGTCTCTCAATCCCTGAACAGGTTAAGAGTTCAGTTTTAGGGTGGGAAACGTCCTTTGGCCTATTGGTGCATTTGCTCCTGAAGAAGAAAAAAAAAGGTCCAACGATTAGCTTTATTGCAGTGTATGAGAACTGCTTTGGTCAGTGCAGCCTGGATAAAATGTGAGTTAGCCAAACTAAAGGAACATTAGCATAAACAGATAGGACCATTCTCCTGGAGTATTTACTTAGTAATTTTTTTTTTGCCACAGTAACAGATCTATCTTTAACTTTATAATACATACAAGGATAACAGAGACAGCTTTCTTTCAAATGCAATAGCACTCAGCAGGCAAATGAACTGTTATGCTTCAATACTCAGAATGGCTTGTATGTAATGGCACACCATTCATTTCAAAGGGAGAGAACAGCGGATGAAGGAGATGAGTGGGTGTACATTCTTTGTGCCAGTTCCAACCGGAAGAGCAAAAGTGTAGAAAGCTTAAAAGAGGAGCCAGAAATTTTGCTGAGCAAGAGCTAAGACAAGGTCATCCACTCCTTACTCTCACTCTCTCTTACATAGCCCTTTATTGAGAAAATCCCCCGGACTTCAGTCAAATGATGGCATTCCTTTGCATCCTACTCATAAGGAGTTTCTCAGAGTATCTGACCTCGAGTCTGTCTGGTGATAGAGGATAACCTAGCAGAGGCCATGATCCGGGTTAGGGACTGACCCTGGCCTCTTACACTCTGAAGAAGGCCACAATGCTGTCCTTTTTCACAGACATCCCCTAGGCTCTGTGCGAGCTGATCATAATTCTTGGACTTCCAGAGTCGAGCAGGGCACGCTCTGCCCTTGGGCCAGCAGCAACAGGATGGACTAAAGTTCTATTGGAGCAGTAGGTAACCCTGACTCAGAGATGGGTCACATCCCTCTCATCTCAGTAGGCACAGAGCTGAACGCAGGAAACCTTTGATGTGAAATTGAACAAAGCCTGGGGAGAAAGGCACAACAGTCCCTCAGTCCCTACAAGTGCATCAGTTTATTATGATGACCTGGCCTAAAAGGTCAAAGAGGAAAATGTGACACTCCAACAATGTGTGTGTGTGTGTGTGTGTATATATATATATATATATATATATATATATATATATAGTTGAAACATGTATTATAGGAGAAGATTAGGTGCTGTTTTGTTGGCAAAAGGGGGTTGCTCAAAGTCTTAACATCAAGGTTGCTAATAATGATGGCACACATAATTTGATGTAAAAAAAATTCCTTAATGTGTGATTTTTTCCTCACTGAATAAATGCACTTGAATTAAAGGTTGGATTTTCCTCTTTTTTTCTTGTGGTCCTATATTATTTAGAAAAAAAACTGAATTTATTAGAAGCTAAAGAACACATCTTAACCAGTGGTGCCAATCATTATGGCAGGCGCTGTATATATGTGTATATATATCCATCCATCCATTCATGATCTATACTCCTCTTTATCCTCACTCGGGTCACAGGGGGGCTAGAGCCTATCTCAGCGGACTTGGGCAAAGGCAGGGGACACTCTGGACAGGTCGCCAGTCTGTCGCAAGGCTACATATACAGACAAACAATCACACTCACATTGACACCTACGGGCAATTTAGAGAAATCAATTAACCTCAGCATATTTTTGTCATGCCCCTCATGCACCCGTGCGCTGGCTCATCAGCTTAACAATGAGCGGCTGTGCTGAGAGCTCAGTGCAGCATATAAGCCTGACTCTCTGCACAGCTCACTGCTGGTTCATTGCCACATCCTTCACGCCAAACGACGCACTCCACTACACCGTTCACCGTCTCCTGCACGTCGCTCCCCGGACTCTGTCTCCCCTTGCCTGTTTCCCTGCCACCGCCACACTCCCTTCATCGGCTCTATCAGTTCTGCCCCTCTTCCGCCTTCCAAACGCTGGACAATTTGTGAGTCACCTTCCCTGTTAATTTAGTTTAGTTTTATGTTTAGTTTTACCTCGGCCTTCGGGTCCGCCCTCTGTTCAGTTTAGTTTAGTTTCTCCACCCTGTTATTTTTTCCCGTTTTCTTGGTTAAGAGTTTTCTGTTTATATATTTTATTTTATTTTATTAAATCATTATTAATTCACCCACCTGTCTGTGCCTGCTGCTTGGGTTCTCACCACCACTGGTATCGTGACAGAATGAACCAGCCAAAATTGAACCCAGCAGGTTTCCAGGTCAGGCCCATTTTCCCCAGTCACCATGTCGAGTTTTGACCTTGAGTCTCCATTCTGGAGAACCCGACTGGTGATTAAGCCGCCTCCCAAGAGGCAGCATGGTCCCCGGAGAAGAGGCACTCAGCCCCCACTTTATTCCATCTCCTCTCAGGACTTATGTGATTTTTTGTTAGACCGAGCCCTTGGTTTGGACTCCCCCAGCTTCCTATCTGACAGCCAACCCAACCCCATCTCCCCGCCAGCTGCAGAGCCAGCCGCCAAGCGACCTGCCAGCCGGAGGCGCGATGCCAGGAGGTGCCGTGGCTCCCTGGATCCCGCTCCAGAAAGGCCCCACACTGACCCTTTGTTTCCTGTCCACATGGGGGCCATCTTCCTGTCCTCTGTCCCCCAGAACCAGACCCCAAACCAGCCCTCAGTTCTCCAGAACCAGACCCAGACCCAGTCCTCTGATCCCCAGAACCATCCACCCCTGAACCCAGCAGGCAAGACTTTTTTTTCTAAATGGCCCTCCGCCATCTCCGAGACACTCGCAGCTGCCACTGCAAAGACAGAGAGGATGGCCGAGAGTCTCGGAACAATGGTGACCGAAGCGCCCCCCGCGGCAATTGAAGCCTTTCAGGCCGCACTCGCAGGCCTAAGGTCCCTTAGGGCTGTCTGGGCCGACTCTGATGGGCCCCAGGTTCTCTCAAGATCCTGGGGTAGCGAGGGAGTTCTTTAAGGGGCTGGAGGGCGCCTCCTCTGCCCTGGAGAGGCTCGCCGCTCCCTACTTTGTTGGCTTCCCAGGCAACCAACTGGAACCGATTTCCCCGCTGTCCACAGCGCCCCCAGCACAGAAACCTGGCCGCCGTAGGTGCGGCGCCAGGAAGCGCTGTGGCACCTCCTCGGCAGCCTTGAGGGGCATAGCCCCTCCTCGGCAGCCTTGAGGAGACGTAACGTCTCCCCCTAGCCCTGAAGAGGCATACCGCCTCCCCTGAACCCTTGAAGGGGCGTAGCACCTCCTCAGCAGCCGTGGGGAAACATAGCTCCTCCTCGGCAGGCTTGAGGAGGCGTAGCGCCTCCCCCCAAACCCAGAAGAGGGTTAGCGCCTCCCCACTAGTCCCGAATTGGAGTCATGCCACGGCAACACCAAGTGGCGCCCCTGCAGCGAACTTCCCAATTGGTCCTCCTGCAGTGGTGGTCTCCTCAGTCCCGTGTCCAGTCCTGCTCCCTGAGAAATTCACAGTTCTGCCCCCCAAGGGGTTTCCCGTCCCACATTCAGTCCTGTCCTAAGTCCAACTCCCCGAAAAGTCCCCTTGTCTTTGTATAGCTCAGTTGCCTGTTTTCTTGTTTGGTTCAGTCCCCAGTTTCGTCCCCTGAAGGATTACCAGTACCTAAGCCAGTCCAGTCCAGTTATTGTCCAGTCCAATTCGAGTCCAGTCCAGTTCTAGTTCAGTCTAGTTCGAATCCGGTCCAGTTCAAGCCCAGCCCTGTCCCGTCCATTCCTAACCCAGTCCCGTTCCAGTCCAGCCCTGTTCCAGGAGGGGCCTTCGGCTCCGTCCCTACCCTGGGAGGAGCCTCCGATTCAAGTCCTACCCCTGGAGGGGCCCCCGGTTCCGGCTCCAGCTCCGCCCCCGGAGGGGCCGCCGGCTCCAGCTTCGCTCCCTGAGGGGCCGCCGACTCCAGTTCCGCCCTCGGAGGGGCCGCCGACTCCAACTCTGGAGGGGTCCCACCATCGCCGGTTCCCAGTCCGGCCCCCGGAGGGTCCTTGTCGGGCCAGCTGCCGGTTCTCAGCCCGGCCTCCAGAAGGTCCTTGTTGGGCCCGCTGCCAGTTCCCAGCCCGGTCTCCAGAGAGCTCCCGTCGGGCCCGCTGCCGGTTCCCAGGCCGGACTCCAGAGGGATCCCGTCGGGCCTGCTGCCGGTTCCCATCCCAGCCTCCAGAGGGACCCCGTCGGGCCCACTGCCGGTTCCCAGCCCAGCCCCCAGAGGGTCCTTGTCGGGCCAGCTGCCGGTTCTCAGCCCGACCTCCAGAAGGTCCTTGTCGGGCCCGCTGCCAGTTCCCAGCCCGGCCTCCAGAGAGCTCCCGTCGGGCCCGCTGCCGGTTCCCAGCCCGGTCTCCAGAGGGATCCCGTCGGGCCTGCTGCTGGTTCCCATCCCGGCCTCCAGAGGGACCCCGTCGGGCCCACTGCCGGTTCCCAGCCCAGCCTCCAGAGGGTCCCTGTCGGGCCTGCTGCCGGTTCCCAGCCCGGCCTCCAGAGGGTCCCCGTTGGGCCTGCTGCCGGTTCCCAGCCCGGCCTCCAGAGGGTCCCCGTCGGGCCTGCTGCCGGTTCCCAGCCCGGCCTCCAGAAGGCCCCAACCGACTCAGCTGCCGGTTCCCAGTCCGGCCGCCGGAGGACCTCCATCAGTTCCCAGTCCAGCCCCAGCCTGTCCAGCACTCAGGCCGTCCTCCGGAGCAGTCCCTTCAGCCTGTCCAGCTCCAGCCTGTCCTGTCTCGACCTGTCCAGCCCCGGAGCGTCCTCTGGAGCGGTCCCTTCAGCCTGTCCGACTGCAGCCTGTCCAGCCCCTGGACTGTCCTTCAACGTTGTCCCTCCCACCCGCCCGGTCCCAGCCGGCCCGTCCCTCGGGCCGCCCCCTGGGACGGTTCCTCCTGCCGGATCACTGCCGGTCCAGAAGTCACCCGCTGGCACCCCGGCCGGTCTGGTTTGCGCCAGGGTGCACCTTGAGGGTGGGGTACTGTCACGCCCCTCCTGCTCCGGTGCACTGGCTCATCAGCTTAACGATGAGCGGCTGAGCTGTCGCACGATTTCGGAACATATCTATATCTATATCTATATCTATATATATATATTTATATTTATATTATATATATATATATATATATATATATATATATATATATATATATAAAGAGGTCATTTCCAAAAACAGAGTCATCCAAACACAGTCATCAAATCCAGTTTGCGGTGAGTTGGACCATCATTTATTTTTCAGCAGGACAATGACCCCAAACACACCTCCACGCTGTGTAAGGGCTATTTGACCAAGAAAGAGAGGGATGGAGTGCTGCTTCAGATGACCTGGACTCCACAGTCACCTGACCTAAACCCAATCCAGATAGTTTGGGATGAGATGGACTGCAGAGTGAAGACAAAAGGGCCAACAAGTGCTCAGCATGTCTGGAAACGTCTTCAAGACTGTTGGAAAACCATTTCAGGTGACTACCTCATGAAGCTCATGGAGAGAATGCCAAGAGTGGCTAAAGCAGTAATCAAAGCAAAGGGTGGCTATTTTGAAGAATCTAAATATAAAACATGTTTTGACTTATTTCACGTTTTTTGTTTTCTACATAATTCCATATGTGTTCATTCATATTTTTCATGTCGTCAGTGAGGATCTGCAATGTAAATAGTCATGAAAATAAAGAATAACCATTAAATGAGAAGGTGTGTCTAAGTTTTTGTCTGGTAGTGTATATATAAATAAAAATGAGAGGTTCACCTGCTAGATGATCAGAGCAGACAATCACTAGTAATATTGCATGTCTTGATGGACAGTTTTTCAGTCACTTGTCCATAACCTTTACAGACCAGTGCAGATTCTCCTGTGCTTTCAACCCATAAAAATCATTGTTGATGCAATATACAGTGAAGAGGACTTCACAAGCTATTTTAAGGCATTATAGATGGCATTTGTTCTATGTGACTCAACTCAGGATAGCATTGTTTCATCCAGTTGACCCTCTCCTCCTCTGATGCTTGTTGTTTTGCCTGGAAGTGGTTGTAGAGCAGGGTGCAAAGGTCTCTGAACAACAGCTGACTTCCCCCGAATGCCTTCTACTTCTTAGACAGTTGTGTTGTAGAGTCCTGCAGTGAGATGTTGTCTGACTTAGGGACAGCTGAGCCGACAGAAGGCGATTCTACAGAGAATGGATGCTTCACTCTCCCTTCCTCCCTACACGTTGGAGATCTTGGTTAACAATTAAACTTGCATGATTGTGTAACTTTAAATGTGAGCTGGATTCCAAGTGACAGATGTAGTTGACAACAATGTTTAGAACACACTAAAAGGGAGGTTAAATTTAAAACAGCAGATGTGACTGTCAGACATGTGTGGCCCTACAACTATGCAATAGAGTTGCAATGCTTACACTGATTAAGATTTATTTTGTAATTTCTTCATAGTAGTGATCTGGTCGTTGTAAAGACACTATGTTAGGCTTTGTCACTGAAAGATGTTTTCTTTTCTAAACTCTTCTGACAGACGTGACATATTTTATGGTCTCCAGTTAAAGGTGGAGTAGACCATTATTAAAAACAGACACAGCCCTCCCTTCAGTGCTCCTTGAGAAGCCCAGCCTTCCAAACTGATAAGTGTGCATTGATAAGGCAACACTAACAAGTGGTCTAGTGGACCCAAAGAATAGTTGAACCAAAGCACACTTTATAGTATTAAACTTCATCGAACAAACAGCATCTAAAACACAACCGACTAAAAATTACAGAACTTGTTGTTTGGGGTATTTAAATGATTGTCTTAAATGATGTCTTAGATGATTTTGGTCTGCTGTTTCAAAATCGGTCTGAAAAATTTTATTGAAATGACAGCCACTTTATCACATGTAAAATCTAATCCAATCCAATCCAATCTAATCCAACAGCTTTGTCACAAATAAGCTTCTGCATTTTAAGTGTTTTTTGGCCATTGTCAAAAAGGTGGTGATTCTATTTTCTTATTGAGGTCATATAGTGAACGGAGGTGATGCACTGAACTGCATTAGATTTAAAAGTGCTTCTAATATTCAACTCCCTTCATGTATGTTAATGGGGTGGATTACATACTAGATAACACCACAAGTTGCTAATGCTACAGACACCGGGACAGTAGTATATTTGAGACACATTCCAATGTAATGCAGTAAACACAGCAACCTATATTATGACTTTAATAATAAACAATACTTCAAAGAACACCTCTTAACAAAAACTGAACATTCTAAGCTTCCTAAATTGTACAACTTGTGACTGAGGTGCTGTATTAAAATGGCCATTGGGTCTCAGGTAAAGTTCTGATAATGCTAATCATTTAATTATATACAGTTTATGTATACTGAAATACTCATATATCAAAATATGACACTAGGGCTAAGCCTCGGATCTCCACTAAACCTAAACTACCCCTGACTGTCAGCCAGCTGGGAGTGCACACAACTATTCTGAGTTTCTCAGAATCTGTTCACTCACTGCTTGGGTTTTTTCTGAGGCGAAATTAACGGCTAGTAAGTACACATAGTAAAACATATAGCAACTTCAGAGCCTGGTGTCTGTTTTAGCAGTCAAGAAATCAAAACTGAGCTCAAGAGAAAGTTAATATTGGACTTAGATCAATAAGATAAGAACATGATTTGTATTTAAAATTGGGGGGTTACGTATATAAAACATAAACAAATAAAGACATTTCATCATAGTCTTTGTTTAAAAAAATCTATTATTCTGAACTTTGACACTAAGATATTATTTATTGCTGCAAATGCATATTAGTTTTGAGTATCAGTTATTGATCTTCTTGAGTACTACAAGTAGTCAAGAATGTTCAATGCGACTTTACAAACTGAGGCAATGAAGTCCTTACTCTGTCTTTGCTTTAAAGAACACATTTTGTTTGACTAAAACAGGGGACCCCTGTACTTTTCCATTGTACTATGTGTTCTATTACTCTGTTTACAGTATGAAACTGTATGCTTCAGAGGACACCATCCCTCCTCATTTGTGAGCTTTGTCTAATCATCCATTTCTACTTCACTAACCTCTTGCTCTTCTCACTGGTGAGACACTTACCCTGGGGCTATTTTTCTCCCAACCTCTCTCTAAGAGAATAAGGAATTCCAGTGGCAAAAGCAATCAGTGGACTCTCCTTCTAGCCAGTCCCCAGCTGAATACGCTGTCAGATTAAAAGTAATTTTTTCTCTCTTCTTTTAGCACTCTGCATCTTTTCTTATGCTCCCAATTCATAATATGTAGTCTCATTTATGCTGCCCACCTCTGCCTGGCTTTGTTCTATACTTCTCTACAGTGGCTCACTCTTTACCCAAGGATTTTTCATCTCCATTCTTGTGCCACTTTTTTTTCTTTCTCTTTTTACCTGCTTTATGTTGCCTTTAGACCTATTTCTTCGGGGACAGCCTGCTTCTGTTAATTTTGGATAGCATGCCATCTAACTTTAGAAACTGCTCTGTATGCATTTTGAGTGTACAAAGTATCATTTCACTCCTGAATTTTGAGACTTAAGATTTTTCCCTTTGCTCCAATATGCAGGGTGGAGAATCATGGATTAAAGCACCCCTAAGAAAGTAATACAATATCTTTTTATTAGCAGAGCTGCAAAGAAGACACTGATACATGAAGAGGAGAGAGAAAGATTGCTCCTCTTTACTGAAACATAAACAGTACAGCTTACATGGCGTGTTAAAATTTTTTTGTTGTCATAGTGGTCTGGTGTTTGCTATCCTCTGCAGCCTTAACCAATCAACATTTGTCTTGCCCAAGTTTACTGGTGGTCTATCTATCTATCTATCTATCTATCTATCTATCTATCTATCTATCTATCTATCTATCTATCTATCTATCCATCTATCCATCTATCCATCCATCCATCCATCCATCCATCCAGCCATCCATCCATCCATCCAGCCATCTAAACAATATTTCATATATAGATATATAAAATCAGATTTACAGATGTACAGATGGGGAACAATGTACAAAATAGGTGCTGGGCCACTTTGTGCTGCCAGAACAGCGTCAGTGCTTAGTGACATTTATTCTCCAAGTCTCTACAATTTTAAAGGAGGAATCTCCAGCCCTATTTTAATGTCTTTCCCATTAGATCTTAATATAAATGTCATTTTAATCCCTGTTCCTACTGAAACACTAGTTGTCAGCTGAGCAGTCTTTGTGACTTCAATTCCTACTATCCATTCCTCACCAATGAACTTTCTTTCAAAATCATTTAGATCAGCTCCTCTTGCCCTCTTCACATGAAATCAAAATCAGCGTAGCTTGCTCAGAATTTCTATACATTTCACAGAATGTAACTGTCTATTAATTGCATTATTCTCACATGAAGTTTACCTGTGTGGGAGCACCTAAATGTACTATGCTTCTCCACTCATATATTCAAGTTTTTCCTTTAGTTTGTCACTCGGATATATATCATACATAGTTTGGTTTATGCATTCGTACATGCAGTATGGTCACAGGAAAGTGTGTTTACCAGGGTTCCCCCTAGCACAGCAGTCTGAGAACATGGCAAATGTGATTTCACTTGGAACATACTAGCCTTGCTTTAATGTGCCCTCCATGGACCATAGACCACGTGATTTCAAAGAAGACATAACGAAGGAATTTAAACAGAAAAAAAGGAGATAGTTTATTTGAAATGTACAAAAGCTATGTACACACACACAGACACACAGACACACACACAGACACACACACACACACACACACACACACACACACACACACACACACACACACACACACACACACACACACACACACACACACACTGAGCATAGTAAAAGTGGATGGTAACATTCACACAAACATTCGAAAGGCTACTTAGAAATTCAACAAACATAACAAAACTGAGGAATCTGCAGACCTATTTTGCTGATCCTGTCCATAACAGGATTTTTTATTATCAAAGTCTGAGTCCCTTCCCGGACTCCGCAGTTCAACTGGAACCCTGGGGAGTAGTGGGATTCAGTGAGGGGGTATGAATGTGTTAATTAGGACTGGATCTCTACCGAGAACGCACAGAGGTACTTGTATATTCTTTTAGAGAATGCTGCTCATCAGATACACATGGATTCATGCGCCCTGATGGACTAACACAGAGGCATATCCTTGTCCTTTTCAATCATTTACCCTTGTGAGATGGGACCATAGAGAGCTAATGTCTCTGATCCAGTCGGCAAAAAAGGAAATCAGACTTTACAGTGCCATCCCCAAGAGCTCTGGCCATGATCAAAAAGCACTTAATATCTGTGGATCATAATGTTGTACAACCATGTGTTTAAATTAGGGCTGTCACATACTGAATTTTGTGAATTGCAATTAGTTAAAAATTTCTTGTCAAATGGATTAACTCCATATTGAACTTAATAGTAAAAACATACACATTCACTATGTTTAACATAAAAATTGTTTATTCCAAACTCTAGGGGTAGTTAAAACTCAGCAATGCAAAACAAGTTTTGCACAAGACAGGTCGCTACAATAGCACTGAATTAAGGGCATATATAAACTGCGGCTGCAGTTATGCTTACAGTTTTTCTTTTAGATGGTCATGCATGAGTTTCTACATGACAGTTTGTTGTTTGGCTTGAACTATGTTCAATAATATCAGTGCTTGGAGTGTCTTTGACCATTCAGTGATGAACTTAAACTGCAGTTCTTTGAGAATTTGTTTGGAAGAAAATGTACACTTTTTCCATCTGGACTAAGTGATGATGTTTCAGACCTTGTTCCAAAAGAGCGCACATTTCTTATTAATTTTCATAGCATACAATTGTGTTCCAAGGTGTGTTCCAGGTTAGCACATTGCCTTTTTGGAACTAATAGGAAGTGTCCATATGTCAGTGTAACTTTGACAGCCCTAGTTTCAACACCAAAAGTCTATAGTATAACTTAAAGCAAGTACCACACAGTAAAATCTACACACATAATGTTTGTCATGAGAAAATGTTATCCGATATCTACATGTCATGTCCATTTCCTGGTAAGTGTATTTTCATGATGTACTCAGATACTCAACCTTGATGTCCTTAGCAAGGCACTATGTGAACTGTTGTCAGTGCACCACTTTGTAAAGGCCTATTACACCAGCAAATACTGAATGGCAATTGTGTTTGATACATTTATATTACCCTGGGCTATCATAGATTTGAAGCTAAAAAGTATGGCTTTTTTTAACAAATGATGATAGAAAATGGTCCTTAACCCTAGCTATATTTACTATTAACTTTTTTAAAGTAACATATTATAATCTGAAGCAAATATTACAAGATAAGCATATTACAATGGACAATGAAGACCAAGTGTATGAAATAGCCATGTTTGCATTGTACAATCAGTGCGTTCTTGTCTTGTCCACATGTTCCTGACAGACATGGTAAGAAGGGTTGACAAGTTTAATTGCTCTCAGCTTATCATATTGAGAAACTTGCTTTCTTCAGCTAAGGCTGTGAGCATTGAGTTCATATCACCAATGGCCATGTTGCCAATCCCTGCTGGTACAGACGCAAGGGTGACAGAGTTGCGGGGGGTGGTGAGACGTGAGGAACTCTGAGAGAGGCTCTGCAGAAGGCCAGGACTCAGGGTGCCTGACATTAGGCTGGAGTGGTCCCCATCATCAAGCATGGTGTCAAAGTCAATCTGGGCATGCTCTGTGCCCGCAGATCCAGCAGTGGACGAATCCACTGTACTACTGGAGACCTGGTTGACTCCTGGTGAAGCCATGTTGGCTGCAACATTGTTGTTGCTGGCAGGAGCCTGGCTGACACATGGGGACATGGGGGCATCATAGCTAACAGAGGTTGGCTCAAACATATGAATCTGACCTGCGTAAAACACAGCAGAGTTCTGATTTTCTGAGTTGCTGTTGTGGGCCACTGACCCACTTGGTCTCTTTGGACTTGCCTCAGAGGTGTCATTACCATGACTGGGGCTCAAATCAGAAGACTTGGAGATGTGGCTCTGTTCAGTCATGTTCGACCCCGTGTGTTGTCTGGCAACAGACTTGGGCTCTGTGGGGGGTCTGGGTTGTAACATTCCTCTCCCTCCATTTTGGATACTGTACTGCTGCTGGGAGGGAACATTGTAGTTCTGCTGATCCACTTGGTTCATATGAGAAAACCCATCAGTCTGTGTTCTCGCTCTGTAATTTTGCAATTCTGAATCTGCCATGTTGTTGCGGGTAGGTCTCATGCTAGTGCTTCCAGATATAGTATTTGGGATTGCCTCTTGGCCATATCCTTGCTGAGGACTCATTTGCGCATTAAAATTCACATTGTTGCACTGCCTCTGTTGCTGATACTGCTGGAGGGACATGTTCATCAGCCTCTGGCTGCTATAGTTGGCAAACCCCTGCATAGATATATTCTGGCTCATAGGCACAACCTGCTGGTTGCTGCTCAGACCCTGACTTTGCGCCTGGAAGGACCCAAAGTTGTGCCTCTGCTGCACAACAGCTAGGTTCTCCCTAAGAGGATGCTGCTGTTGTTTGGAGAGTTTGGTTGTGGCATCCACTGTACCTGAGCTCACCTCATTCCACTGCACTGGCATGTTATTCTTTTTCATGTTGTCTGATGGGGGCGAAAAGGGCTGCTGTGAGACACCGGGACCAATCTGGCAGGACGGCATGTCCTGATTGGAGTGAGACATGGTGGCATCCACCATGGCCATCCTTCTCTGCGCATATAATGATGCTGGCGGGGTCACACCTATCTGGTAGCCCTGAGTCTGATTGTTGGAATTATTGTCAACTTGCCCCAAGTTGTGACCTGATGGGCCCGAATTCTGTGACCTGAGGTATTGCACCACATCATCTGGAAGCACCATATCCTCCTCTCCACTTTGCTCACCCCCAACCATTATTCCATCAACTGCCATGTTCTCCATGGCAACATTCTCAGAAATGCTAGGTGGTCTGGGAGCAAATGGGTAACGTTGCAGGCTTCCATCAGAACGAGTATAACCCTGCATAGCCAGTGACTGGTGGCGTTCTGCAGCGGATGCAGTGTTCATGGGGTTCATACTATTCATGCTATTATAGCGCTGCACCCTGGGAAAGGACAGAGGGTCCAGTGAGGGACGGCGCACTGGGTCACTGGCACGACGTGGAAGGTTGTTGGGCACTTCATGGGGCATCATGCTCTGCGTGCCATATCCAATATCACTGCATCGCCTGGGCACAGTTCCACATGGTGGCTGATGAAATGAGTGTGAAGAGCCTTCTTGGGAGTCACTGTAGAGGGCCATGCGTGTCCTCAGGCTCATTCGATCCATATTGGGAAGAGGAGTAGGTGGAGCTCCGCCAATGGCAGCAGCGTACTTTGCCTTGAGCCGATAATGCTGAGCTGGCGTAAGACTGAGGAGACTTGGAAGGCCTCCTCCGCCACCTCCACTTACCCCCCCACCCCCACAATGGCTGGCTTCACTGGAGCGGCGAGACAAATCAGTGGAGATTGGGTCATAGGAGTCAGCTGAACTGATATTGTTGTGGCGGTTAGCACCAAACTGAGATGCCTCACTGGAGCGACGGCTGGAATAACAGGGTGAAATACCGGAGGAACGCCGACTCAAGGTGTAAGCTGAGCTGATGGTGCTGGTGGTGCTGTCACGGCGCTCATTTAGCTGGTTCAGCAGTGTTACCTCACATGAAGATAGGTCACCCATGCGTTGGCTAGGGTACGAACCACTCAAGTTGCTCATTATGTTGGAGCTTTCAAGCAGGGAACCTGGCAGAGAAGAATGATAAAAAGAAACATTATTACATAAGGACAACAACTTATGGCATATACCGTATACATAATAGTTTGCAATTACAGACTGAGCATTACTGATGATGGCTGTTTCTCCATTTGGACTTGCTCTACTATGGAGATGACACTCGCCATCTTCAACCTTCATTGTACAGTAGAGCACTTAGCCTTTTAAACATGACAGCAAAAAGATTTCCTCAGCAGTTTCTGCTTACCGACTGCAGGTATGGGAGGCAGTTTCATGCTGTTGCGTTGTCCCTGTGGCGGCTGTGGTGCCGAGTTAACCCAGGAGCAGGAGTCCCTTACTGTCTTTAGCTTTTCCCTCTTTATGTTTTCCAGCTTAATGGTTACTGCGCCACCATGACCTGCAGCTTTCCTCAGTTGAAGTCCCACCCCAGCCTGCTGACCCCCAGTGGGAACAGTGGAGTCAACCATGGGGCACTCATCCTGCGCACTGATGTCCCCGAAGCTGCCCCCGCTGTGCATGGCCATCTCTACCCCACTGTCGTTGTTGTTGGCACTGCTAAGAGGTGACGGCTCACTGCTACATGACGAGTGGCCGCCAGGACTGGACTGATATGTCTGGAACGGGACAGCAATCAGGAATTCAATAAGCGTAGTGAATCAAATTATAGCAGGTTGATTCTAAATGAAAGGGGTTCATCATTCAATTTTCCAGTAGTGAATAAATATTCTGCCAAAAGTAACACTCACATCAATTTGCTCTTTGAATATATGATGTGAAGAAAAACAAAAAGGGGATAAAAAGTAAGTGAAATTAAAAATTAAAAATGAATATAAATGAGGGAAAAATATAAACTATAGTCTCATGCCAAGTTCAGAGAACACCATTAGGCATTCTTCACTATTAAATAATTACTATGGTTAAAAAATTCAGATTGTAATAGTGTTTTGTAATAACTAATGCAGGCCTATAATTCCACAATTGCATTAAATATAGAATAGATTGATTTATTTACAATAAGAAACACATTCTGTGAGCAACAGTCCAGCAGCAACAGTAGTTCACTCTGATTTAAAATGAACTAAAGTCTTGATCACAGCACGATGGTAGCAGTACTTGTTCAGCACCCATGCTTAGACAGTCCCAGCTTTTGAATATTAATGTGACAATGACTTCTATCATGGGTTGCTGATCTCGTGGACAGAAAAATACAGTTTAATGACAGCACAAGACTGTGTGCGGAATAATGTTTGTATCTTATATAATGCAGCACATTTTACATATGTTAAAATGGATAATCATGCACTCCTAGTCCAATTTCGTTATGCAGGAATGCAGTGATGTAGCATGAAACATGACACATTTCCCATGCTGAGCTGTAAAAAGACAGTGAGACAGTTTGGGTGCTCACCTCAGTGAAGTCTGTCCATTAGGAAGGTTTTAAGGGAAAGAGATAAGCAAGTTCAAGCACAACCAGAGAGTGGGTTAGAAGGGACGCAGGCAGTAACAGCAGAAAACATTTAGCTTCAAAGCAATGTTAGTAAAGTAGAAAACTGTAAGAAAATTGAAGTTCAGGTTATTGTTGGCTTCTTAACAACATACAATGCCATGAATTCAAAATCATGATCATGTTACATTAACTGGTGAAACTGATTATTATATATGGCTGGGCTCACCACTGAATTCTCCGTCTTGATAGATTTGACCTGCAAGCAGTCTTCCACTCCTCTAGAGGTGTTGTTTGCTTCAATTTTGCCATCCACGCCTCTTGCACCATGCTTGGAATTTGCCTCATTCTCCCCGTTGCCTTTGGGTGGCTGTAGTCTAGGAGGAGCGTCACTTCGCTGTTTCTTGGTGACGTGAGCTTCGGGTCCATGGACTGTCTTTACATGCTTCCTGAGAGAGCTTGGGTCCGTGTAGCGTTTGGTACAGCCCGGGATTTTACACACATATGGTTTCTGCCAAAAGGGATTTAACACGATTCTTATTGCGGAAGAAAGGAATTTTGACTCTCTTCAGATGTGGATGGAAAATATTAGCATGCAATAAAAAAGTTCATCGTCAGACTTTTCAGATTGTCCTATGTGAGGCCTGCATAAATCACCACAGAAATACAGCAGTGACAGCTTTTTTGTGATTCCATTATGCAACTCTTAAACAGAAAATAGAACAAATGTGAAGACCTCAAAAGTGATGATTCTGGTGAATGAAATCAGATCAAATGCATGAAATCCTGCCAATCAATCAATCAATCAATCAATCAATCAATCAATCAATATCTCTCTCTCTCTCTCTCTCTCTCTCTCTCTCTCTCTCTCTCTGTGTGTGTGTGTGTGTGTGTGTGTGTGTGTGTGTGTGTGTGTGTGTGTGTGTGTGTGTGTGTGTGTGTGTGTGTGTGTGTGTGTGTGTGTGTGTGTGTGTGTGTGTGTGTGTGTGTGTGTGTGTGTGTGTGTGTGTGTGAACATACCTCATTTGAATGTGTGCGGTTTTGGTGCTTAGCCCGATCTGAGGCATTGGAGAAGGCCTTATTGCAGCCTTCATGCTCACACACATAAGGCTTCTCCCCAGTGTGGGACCTGAGGTGGGTCTTGAGGTTCTCCAGGCGAGAGTAAGCTTTGGAGCAGCCCTCAAACTGAAAGAACAGACAGACAGACAAATGGAACGTGAGGCTGACTGCTTGAGTGCCGTGTTATTTTGTCTGCAGCTGGGCAGAGAAAGAGACGGGTAACAACAACAAAAAAGCCCTGTGTGTTTCAGTTTTTAAATGTAATCTACTTTTGGACTCTTGCCCACCTACTGTGGAGCGCCACACAAAAGCAAAGCCCTGCTACACTTTGGTAAAAAAGGGCTATTATGTGAAATATCTAAACTAAGTGTGAGGTGTGGTAGAGCTCTTTGTCTGGTGTGCTTTGTTGAGACAAAGAGAAGTCTGTGTTTAGCCTTTGTATTCACTTGTACTGTACAAGCTATAATTTGGTATTCCTTCTGAGCAGTCATTGTGAGTGTAATTGACTTTGAAATTAAAAGAGAATCAAATAAGAGAAGCTCAGAAAGGGGATGAAAAAGTCAGAAGATTCTCCCTTTAAAGACAAGAGTAAAGGGGAGTCAGTGTTATCAGAAGATGCATGTGGGATTTGTGCACAGAATATACGGCTTGGTCTTAATAAGGACCCACGGCCCCCTGCTTGTCTGCAGATTTTAATTATACGCCCACGCTGTCAATCAACTTTCCTAACTCTCTCCTTCACAAGTCATCTGTTTTAATGCATTCACAAGAGCCTGTGATTGAGCTTTGAAGCCAAGCAAACAGCCCCCTAATTTGATCTTCACACAGAAAATAAAGGCTTCAGTGAAACCCCATGATTTACTGTATCAACACTGAAATATCACTGGTGGCAAGTATATGCACAAGAAAATCACATGAACTTTTTAGTGAGTATATTCTTTCAGAGGCAAAGAGCAGGAGTGTAGGGATGAGACTGTCTAGCTGCTAATGTGGCCAAGTAACATCTAACTTCTATTTGCATTAGTATTAGTTAAATAATCAGCTCAGCAGTCAGTTAAAGGGACATTCCAAAGATTTTTCACATGAAGTTCCTTTTGTCAGTCATGTCCAGTACTACTGAGTGTGTATATGTGTACAATTGTGTATTTTCTGCTGTGGCCCAGCAGAAATGCTGGCAAATACGAGAAAGCACGCTGCTGTCTGCATTGTGGTGAATGTAGTTTTTATTAACTTAAAGGAAGAGTAATACTAAGTTACTGAAGTACTGCCTTAAATACAGTTTTCAGCTAGACAGTGAGTCAGACAATCCTGTGTTTAGTCAGTCAGATAACCAGGCAGTTATCACAGGATTTTACCAGAATATGAAGTTCTTACTGTGCATTTATGCGGCTTCTCTCCCGTATGTCTTCTCATGTGGACCACCAACATGTACTGGGCCTTGAAAGGCTTCTGCTCCCGTGAACACTCCTCCCAGCGACACACAAACTCCTTCTTCTCACCGTGGATGTGATCATTGTTGATGTGCTGAGGAGACATATCACTTCTAGTCAGTCATCACAATGTATCTGAACACACGTCCGTCTGTGATACCAACACATGTGAAAACACTGTGACTATATACCAAGTGTGTGTGTGTGAGTCAGCAGATTCATGCATTTTTTTCCTCACCAGAAGATGCTCCCTCTTTTATATGTCCATGCATGTGCCATCATGCACTCACATTGTGAGCTTTCCATCATAAATGACAGTTACAATGCCTCCGTCAATAGGAAACAAAACCGATAAATGACTGCTTTTTCAGGCTGTGTGTGTTTGTGTTACCATTTTTCTAGGAAGATCAGCTTCTCTGGATTCTCATAAAAATGATCAGGAAGAGGATTTTGTGACCACCTTTATCTTCTATTCTCCTTACTTGTGACGCATCAGGAAATTGGTTGGAGCAATGAAAAGTTTCTTGTGAGATGTTTTAATGTGCACTTAAATTTTACATCAGCTTGTATAGGAGTTTGACACAAATTAGACAGCACTGGCATGAATTATGTGAGAAACGAAAAGAAACCAAATAATATGAAATTATTTTTTCTTGTAAGGACGCACCTGAAAAACTTTAATCCAGTCCTCTGACACGAGTCGTATGAAACAAACTCAAACCTTTTATACAGCAAACATGCTTGCTGTACACACATGATGTTTCTGAACGGACACATTTCAAAACTTGCACCACATGCAAATATCCACACAACCGGAGCAACCACTTAATTTCCTGAGGACATCCAAGCCCACAATGCTTCACTTATGTGACCACTGCTTCACCAGTGAAAAGCTCTGTGGTTGGCAAATTCTGCTGAGATCTATTTTGGGTGAAGGAGGAGAGAAATGGAAACAAGTGTGTGGCCCAAGCACAGGTCTCTATTTTCAGGTTACACACTACTATGAATCCCTAAGTTGGGGGCTATTGAAAAAGGATTACTTTGGTCCAACAGAAACCAGAAAAACCCATAGGTGTGTGTATTTTCTTATTTTTTTTGATATTGTGAGACTTGTTACGAAATCTGACATGCTAAGGGAGATGTTGTCAGGAACCATTCAAGAAAAAAAGTATTAAACTAAACTCACGGATTTCTGATTGGATTTTATAAAGTTTATAGAGAGAAGAAACTTTAAAAACACCATGTCCAGTGAGGATTTAAAAAATTGCTGGTCTCACATTGTCCATCTACACCCACAATCAAACCACAACCACCTCTGTTAGTCCCCTCACTGATGCTGGCAAGCTCTCACAGAGTTTGTGGTTAGGGAGCTGGAGCTGGGGCAATAGTTCCTAAAGGTAACTCTGGTCCTGACTTCTAGCAGCCCACAGCGACCTGTCCATCTCCACCCATGGGTCTCGGTGTTTGTGGACCTGACATGTGCCCTTCCTACCACTGTGCTGAGGTGAATGACAGCCACTCAGAAAGCAGAAAGCAAGAAGAGAAGTTGGCCTGGAAAAAGGTGGAGCATAAGGCTCTATAACTTCAGAGTAGTTGGCATGACAATGGATTTATGGCCAGCCTTCTGGGCTTCAGTGGTTGGGAGTGTTGTTGGGAGTGAGAGGGTAGGGGTTAGGGTTCACAGGGCTGAAGGGTTTGTGGGGAGGGGGCACAGCTGCAGAGCTCTGGCTGGAATTTGGCGAGAGCTGGAAGGCTCATTAGAGTGCGTGTCAACCCAACAGGAAAGGATCAGTCATTGGACGGCTTTCTGACCAGACTTAATCAGCATGGATTTAATGAGGAGCAGAAGAGTTGTTTGTACTATTCACTTTGTGTACATCAAAGTGCAGTAGCTCCAGTGGCATAATTTTGAAATTACTTTCACAACAGCAAAGAAAATTAATAATTCTAGTGACATGATTGGCATCCAGACTATCATGGTCAGTCATATCTGTAAAAGACATGACACTGAACCCAAAAGTGACATTGGTTGCTTTCCCAGTGTCACCTTCAGGTAAGTGTTTATATACTCTATTAGTTAAAATACAACTGAGCCTGTGATAAAACTATACAACAGCCATATTGTCACCAACGTGGCACTCACATGGACAAGCTGGTCCTGGGTGTCATACTCCTTGGAACAGCCCTCCCAGTGGCAGTTGGTCTCATATATGGCCTCGGGCTCCTGTTTGCACTCATCTTTATCCAGATCTTCACTCAGGTCCAAGATCCCCCCGCCATGGTCCTGGATGAACATAGTACAGCACTTTGTCAGAAGGGGCTAACAAACGGTATGGACACTTTATTTGTAACAGTTAAAGTGTATAAATGACTGGAATAAAACTTTGCAAACACAGACAGAATCGTTTACCCAGATCTGTGATCAATATGTAAAGACACATTCTGTACTATTTTCTCTCTCTTATCTTATCTGCTTCCTAATCGTAATGACAATAAGAGTCGTTACTTGTTCTAATTGTGTGACACACTGATTAAAGCGGCATTTTTAATCACTACCTATAATCAATTAGAGCCAAATTAGTGATTACATTTAAAACCAGGGCTACTGTCCCTCCGTAAGCAGCTAGAGCAGACAGAGAAAGCTAAGTAAGAAAAAATGTCTGGTATTGTTTAGGGTTTTCTGAAGGTTGTTGCTGATCAAACAACTCAAATCTTTAACCACTGCTGGTGAGCTGAACAGAATTTTTGAATGTCTACTTATGTCATCTATTTTCGCTCACCTGAGAGGATGGTGAAATAGGCAGTGGACCCTCTGCTTCAGTCTTAACCTTTGACCTCTTGGTAGTCAATGGGTTGACTGTGCTGCTCACTGCTGGGTCTCCACTGGCATTCTTAAAGACACCAACATCAGACCAGAGGGAGAGTTTAGGGACACGTGTTTTTACCGCAGCGAATATAAGTTCCTGAAAGCAAAAAGGAGGCACAACCTTGTGGTTCTCAACCATGCACCCATTTCCCCACCTAGCAACCCACTCATTCATAATCTATCATCCAATCACTTCATAAATCCCAACAATCTCACCATTCATCCATCCATACATTCATTAGTCCTCCCACTCACTCACCTATTTATTTAAACAATCACTCAATGAATTAAACCACCAGATTCCACTGAGTTGCACTGCTGCTTTTCACACCACAGGGAGCAGCAACTGGAAATCAGATCTCTAAGTCACAAAACTAACGTGCTTTTTTTTTTAAACTTCACTGCAATGAGATGTGAAGAGTCTTGGTTGCGCCAGGCACCGCAGTCCATAAGTCAGACTAGGACCCGCTGCCGAGACTAAACAGTTTAGACTGCTTTATGATCGCCAAAGCCACAAGGAAATATGAAAGAAGAGGAGTTATTACCCTCACTATGGATTGGGGAGGACGCAGGGTCGGGGTTCGGGGAGGGTGTGTGAGTGCGTGTGTGTGTCTTTGATCTGCCGACTCATTCTGAACACAACAGAAAGACAAAGACTCAGAAGGCCTGTTAAGAGCTAATGGAGATGGAAAGAAGGAAGTAAGTGTATGTGTGTGTGTGTGTGTGTGTGTGTGTGTGTGTGTGTGTGTGTGTGTGTGTGTGTGTGTGTGTGTGTGTGTGTGTGTGTGTGTGTGTGTGTACTTGTACTTGCTACATTGTGAGAACCATTTTCTGCATTTAACTATCAAAGTGAGGACATTTTTACAAAGTGAGGACATTTTGGCCGGTCCTCACTTTGAAACAGCCATGTTTGAGGGTGAAGACTTGTTTTTAGAGAACAGGTATGAATTGAGGTTTGGTTAGGGTTAGGGTAAGGATTAAGTTTAGGCAATCAGTTGTGATGGTTAAGGTTAGGGTAAGGCTCTAGGAAATGCATTACGCCTATGGATGTCCTCACTAAGATAGAAGTACAAACATGTGTGTGTGTGTGTGTGCGTGTGTGTGTGCGTGTGTGTGTGTGTATTGAAGTTCATTGGAGAGGGTCCAAAATCGGAAAGGAATCTTCTAATCCCACCCAGACGCTATACTTCAGGGTGCATTTCTGGGGGCCTTGATGATTCATTCAGCTGGCTGGGAACCAAAAGGGAAATATGGTTCTGATCACTGTTGAAATAAAGCTGAATGTGTGTTTGCTTATGTGTGTGGATGGGAGTGTGCCACCGTTTGTGTGTGTGAAGGAGCAAATGCAATAAGGTGCAAATATATCACTGATTCACTCTCTTTATCAACCTGCAGTGGATACAACAGGCTTCTGCATATTTCAGACCTAAGACTACATTACAAAAATATTTCATTCATGACAAAAATTCACCTGCTGGTTCCAGCTCCTCAAATGTGTTTGTCAGTTTGCTATCATGTGTTTAGGATTAGTTGTCGGAAAAAGCTATGACCAATTTTTAATCACTTTTAGATAAACCTAAAAAATAATACATTTAACAGTAATGGGAATCATTGGTCCTGGGCATCTCTAACTGCTGCTTAATGATAGTTATAATGCTAAGTAGGAAGTTACATCTGACAGAGCCTACAGAGCAGTAAAATACATTATTTTCAGCTTGATTGCCCATTGAGTATTTGTCTTTTCCCTTAGACAGTCCATTTTAGATCTTTGGTTTTTTTTCCATTTATGTGTTACATTGATTTCTATGTCTTATAAAAATTCACAGGTATGGGCAACGGTAAAATGAACTAAATGTGGGTTGGTAAAGATGAAAAAAATGTATGTGTGTGTTTGTGTGTTTTGCAAAATCAGAAATGAAAATGAATGTGCAGCATTTTTAATATATTTATGACTGAGTGTACTGTTCACGAAGAAGAGGCATCTCTCCGCCTCTCTTTATTACTCATCACTCATCACTGTAGAATTCGCCTGGACAGCAAAGGGTACCAGGTAGACACTAGGCCACAGTAAAGACACTGTCATGGTTAGGAGCAATGGAAATGGAAAAGTAACCAAATGGTTGTGACACAACCTTTCACACCTGAATTCACATCCGACAAATATATTAGGATGTCACAGACCAGGCAAATACTGTCCACTATTGTCTGAATCCAAGTGTCATTCTTTTTCTCATATTAGGTGCAGTCACAGTCTAATTAGCCCTTAAGGCTGATTAAAGGTGGAACCTGATTCTGGAGGAAGACTGTTGACACATACCATATTTAAATAGATTGAATGTGCCAGATTTATCTCTCGTCTTACTTTGAGAGTGCAATACAATTAATATGCAAAGGTCATGCTGGCCATGGCTGTGTGCAAAGACAGCATGTTTCTTCAGCACACACAGGACAGATAGCCAGTGGACCATGAAGAGAGATTCACTGATTTTGACTAAAGTCTGTTAAATTAGTATTGCTCACTTTACTTTCACCTGACCTTTGTTCTAAAATAATTTCAAAGAACATTTGAGAAACACATCAGTTCATTTTTTAAACTGATTCTTAAGGCAAATAGTTTTGTGTATAATTCTGTTGTGGCCTATAGGTATACATCCTAAGTTAGTTTGGCTTCATTTAAACAAATCCTGAGCACCTATGAGAAAACTGCATTGGTGCAGTGGACTGCTACCACTCACAGCCAGACTGGTAGTCAGCAGGAGAAGGCAGTTACTATAAATTATTAATTAATTAATTTGGTCTTTTGCAAAAAAAATTACTTTGCAAAAGACTGTTGGACACATTCACTGAAATGAGATATGAAGTGAAACTTAAATCTGTATCATACAAGTGTACTCAAATTCCTACCTGGTTTGGCTCAGAGTTGGACGTGTTGTGGGTGGCCATAGGTGAAGCATTGAGGGGGTGCTGACGAGCAGAGAAAGACGACGCCGACGGTTGAATGAGAGGAGGTGTGTGGCCGAAGGCATTGAGACCCCTCTGCTGAGACAGTAGCTGCTGGTACGCAACTGGGTTGATGGGATGCGGAAAGCTGAATGTGGGGCTGCGTGTGAAGAGAGAGGAAATGTTAGATGGAGATTTTTGTCTAATACACAAACTAAACCTGCAGTAGGACTGCTATAAATCAGTTACGTAAATTGTAATTTCACCCAACTGTCAGTTGCAAAACACAACAGTTTGTATTCTTATAGTCCTACTGACAGATATGCTGATCAAAATCAGATGTACTGCAATGCTCAAGTGTCTATGTGTTTGTTAAATAACATACATACACACTGAGTACATACCTGATCCCTCCAACTGAAAGGTGCCCATAGGAGCTGCTGGCAGCTGAGCTGGAGCGGGAGTTGTTGATGTAGGCCACTAAGGAGTTGGGTGAGGTGCGGATCATGGTCTGCAAGTCAATGCTCGCATCTGACAGCGGTGAGATAGACAGTGCCCGCTTCCTGCTCAGTCGAGGCGTCAGCCTTGGGCTGGAAAAACGGGATACTGGACACAAACAATAACAGCAAAGTCAGCCATTTGGAAATTTGATCTTTGACATTTTTCCACCAATGTAGACATGTGACTTCAAAAGGAAGCAGCTCCATAGAAACATATCTGAATGTGATCTTATGCCTTGTCTCACTGTTAACTAGATTGAAGAACTGATGTGAAATTGAGATATGCAGCCTGACAAAACTGTTCCTGTTTGCCTTCAGATTTTTAAACTTATTTTCTTCTTCTGCTTGGATGGCTGGATGAGAGACTAGTTCTACTGTTTTTCATCACATTGTTATCTCTTTATACAGTTGATCTGCAGGATGTATAGATTCTCAGTCATTCAGGTCATCGCAATTCTAACAGCTATAGTGAAAAACAGACTGGATGTTTTTTTTGGTTCTTGATGTTGTTTGACTTTAATTTGAGAAGTTAAATTTCTTTAAGGACCAAAAAGGGCATTTTTCTTTTTAATTTAATTTTTTTTTACTGATGCTCTTCAAAATGCTGACCAGCAATTTATTACTGGAATTAATTCCACCAAGGCCCAGTTCATCATGTTAAACCCTAGTGGCTTCTGTAGCCCACATACTGAAGTGTTACCAGTGGGACTACATCCCTACATCTACAGTTTGTTTACACATCTCCCTCTGCAAATCCCTCAATTGCATGTAATGTTATCCAAACTGTTAGCAAGACAGTTCAGACTGTGCAGTCCAGTACTTCTTCTATTTTGTTTACTGTATTCTTGTATAATTTTACAACTTTCACAACGTTGAACAACTGTTACAAAACAATTGCTCTGTAGGAATTTAAAAAGTTATCTGATCCTGATTTTGAAAAGTCAGTCTGGCCTCAACAGAAACCAGCAGTTATCCAGAAGTATGTTTGAAGAAATGTTCAGCTGCAAGCATTCTAGTGGAGGTCACTGCTATGCCAGGCCACACTCTATCTGCTGCATCTTTCTCACACACAGCTCCCCTATTTAACATTCGCATCCTCTTGTGCATAATGAATCGGCCCAATCATTCTTAGTAATTACTGTGATAGCAATCTCTTTAAGACTGTTGTACTTGGGCAAGTTAAATGGAGGCAATTTAAACAAATTGATTTCAGAATACCATTAAAAAAGAACAAGGCTGACTCAAAGGTAGAGTTCATGGCCTCCTGCTAAACCTGGTTCTTACACTATTTTTTAAGGTTCTAGTAAAAAAAAAAAGAGCACAAAAAAATGACGTGTTGACTGCTTTCCCATGAATTTAAAGAGAAGACTATGTTTTTTAAAAATACGTATAATAGTTTATCATTCCTTTAAACTTCTGAGACATGTAGCTCTTACTCAGACAGAGACCAGGACTGACCAGTGGTTGGGACCAACAGATGCCGTTTCCCAGTGTGAGGGACAGCAAGTGTACATGTTTGTGGACATGTTTAATTAGGACTTACAGCAGACATCATCAGAGGCGCGAGAAGCAGGAAACTCATAATAGGCCCATCACAACTCACCTGTGCACATGCATAGTGACCCGACACACACACACATTTACTGCATGTCAACTCCACTGCTGTCAATATGTTGCCAATCCCTGACTCTTTGCTGGTAGAAGTCACAACCCCTCAAGCCAAATGAACGCAGGCACCACCATAATCACCATGCCAGACCTACAGCCATAAAGCAGGGTCCTACTTCCAAAGCTTATGTTTGGAGGTGGTGAGTCGTAAAGCACATGCATATGGACTCAGTTAAAGGGCCCCCGGGAACTTCAGATGGCAAATAGAGCAGTTAGTGGCTTGAAAATATCAAGACTTTGGGAATTCGTCTCTTTAAGCATAATTAATGTGTCATCTTTTGTTAACCACGTAGAGGGGTGAGAATGAAGTAAAGGAGGGAGGCAGAAGGAAGGGACAAAAAAAGATGTTGGTCATCATGAATAAAGAGCTCATTCTAATAAGAAAAACACCGCTCCTTCCGTTACAATTTGCTATTTTTTTCATAATGAGGTGAACTTGGTAATATATTTAACAGGAAATATTTGTATTAATAATTCCCTTCAGAACGCAGGAAACAGGCCTCACAATCTGGTGGCCTGGTAGACTGGTGCCTGCTTCACCCCTCTGGGCATGGTGCCCACAACACCACCCTCTACCTCCACCTTTAAACCACCATTTCAGTCTATACATCTTGCTCACCTCAAAAGAATTCGTAATGCCTCCAGCAACAAAGCTGAAAGTTTCTACACTGTTCAGCCTTCAAACACTAAGGTGCAGAAAAGCTTTTATTTCTTTTAGCTCAGTGTTGTTCCAATGGATGTCCTTGATCTAACCTAATTTTACCTGGAACAAATTTCACACAAGCGCACACATAACTCTCACCACTTGGTAAAGGAGTGTTTTATAGGTGGTGGTTATAATTGAAAGAGTGAGCAGGTTCCGGCAGGGAGTGAGAAAACAGATGTTGCACAGGCCAAGGCGACGTAGCAGTGTGTGGTAAAATGGCATGTGTGTGTATATATATGAGTGCGTGTCTATGTGTGCGCCATTGCTCTGTGGGATTGAACCATGGGATGGTTGTAATTGTGGGATCTGGATTTATATAGAGAGGCATAATTACAGGCACTCCAGTGCACACTGATACAGTAAAGAAAAAATATTAAAAAAGAACCAGAGTGAGGAATGTGCATGTGTGTGTATTTGTGTGTGATTATTTTCAGCATTTGCTTGTGCTGTTTTTACAAATGGCTTTGTGGAAAATGAAAGCACTTTATAGGGAGGGGTGTGCTTATCCCTAGAAGTAGCTAGCTGCTAGCACGAAGTGCCATCACGACCTGAGATCATGCAAGCCTCTGCAAAGACTGGATGTAGCATTAACCAACAACAGTGATTACAAAACGGAGGCAAAATAAAATGATGTATTTACCTTTAAGAAAGCCTTTTGAAGGTTAAGTAAAAGAACACCTGAAAGTTCCAATTTGTATTCATGGCTGTTTTATGAATGAAAGCGATTCCAATTTCTACATTTCTCTAAGATACTCCTCTTCAGTTAAGTGAGACAGTGAAGCTAATAGTGTTACACAACAACAGAGAGAGGAGCCATCTGAATGGAGCTGAGTTGGATGCAAAAACAGTGCCAAGAGCTCAGCTCAGTGCCAATAAAATCTCAAAATTAAAGTAAAAAATACAAACTTCCCAACATCCTTGAATGTGTGAACAAGCAGTCTCTGCTCACAGAAAAAATAGCATCTGCTCTGACTGACCACAGGCAGCAGAGCCAAGACACGGCATTGGATAACATTTGACTGGAGCTTACTGCATTTGATAGTGTGATATTTTATTGTAAGTTTTTTTTTAAAGTTTGCTTGCAGCTGTGCATTGTCAGTTCCTACACTGTAAAATCCAAACTCCGGTGGGTTTTTAAAATCATCAAAATCACATTATTTATCAAAGGAAGAAATGGCAAACAGCTAGAATTACTGTGGTTTCAATTTTCCTACAGTACTTAAGCTAATAATGTGTGACATGATTCTGTAAGGAAAACTAACCAAATGTACATTGCTGTTCAAAAGTTTGGAGTCACTTAGAAATGTCATTATTTCTGAAAGAAAAGCAGTCTTTTTCAATGAAGATAGCATTAAATTAATCAGAAATCCAGTACAGACATTGTTAATGTGGTAAATGACTATTCTAGCTGGAAACAGATGATTTTTAATGGAATATCTACATAGGAGTACAGAGACCATTTCCAGCAATGATCACTCCTGTGTTCTAATGCTACATTGTGTTAGCTAATCGTGTTGAAAGGCTAATTGATGACTAGAAAACCTTTGTGCAATTATGTTAACACATGGATTAAAGTTTTCGTGGAAAACATGAAATTGCCTGGGGGACCCCAAACTTTTGAATAGTAGTGTAAGTTTAAAATCACAGTATTTCATCAAAGTTATTTTATTTCTTCTACATGGCATACTTAAAAAGGTAATGCCTATTTGCAGGCAATGTAAGCACTATCTTTAAACAGTACCAAGACATAACAGGACAAAAACATTTACAAACTTGAAACAAACAAGACTATGCTTCTAAGCCTTGCCTGAATGATAAAACTGTTTGAGAGCTGATACAAGTCACTGATTGATGCTACTCAGACCTCTCTTACCAGTTTTAAGCTCTGTTGATGTTCATTTGTTAAATTTGAAGAATGAAATATAATTGTTTATTTTAAAACAATACATAACTGTTTAAGGTAGAAGAACTGTGAGGTGGGTGCATTTCTGGGCATTTTGTTGATAAGTGCAAGTTCAGGTTTATCTGCACATCAGGACTGAACATTTTGTTGATTTTAATTATAAATCGCAATTCAAAAGAATTCAATTAGCATTGCTAAGGCTGAAACTTAGAATATATGTTATGCAGTGAGATAGTGCCAACAGGGCCCAAGGCCTCCACATCTACAGCCAGCCCAGAATGTTTATTTTACCTGCTAAATCTCACTAATACTAACACTGTAAATTTTATTAGTGAGGAGGCTTGAGCCGAATCCTCTATGAGCCCCTAGTGTCCAGCCCAAAGCCGCCGTTGTGTTTGCCAGCGTGTTTATGCACACACTTCCACCCATGTGCTCATGAACCAACATATAGTTAAGTGTTTGTGTATGCAGTCTGAGGGGACCAGTCCCTCCTAAATTCCCCTCTCTCCCCACCACCAACTCAGTACACAAATCTATCTCCCTCACTCCCACCACTGCATCAACACTAAAGTCTCTTTTTCCTCAGGATGGCAGACATTTACTTTGGCTGCTGCTTTTGTCGTGGGAGCTTCAATGTTTTCCCGCAAACCACTCTGATATTTCTCTGCCCACCCACCCCTTCCATACCTGTTCATTCATATACAAACAGTCTTCTGAATGCCTCCCAATGTGAAATACCATAATGTGACTTTATGTACACTTACAGTAATCATGGTGTACCAGTGTTAATGCTCATCATATTTTAATGTCTGTTCACTAATGTTGGAAGGAGCTTTTCTCCACCTCTCAAAACTCCTTCATTGCGACAGCCCTGTATGTAGTAGTAAAAAGTAGCACAATCTGTATGTGTTGAGACAAAGTTGTGCACATTTTTGCACATGGCACAGAAGCAATGGTAATGTGCCTACTTAATCTAATGGATTTATTGGTCAATGACACTGTGCACTTTTCTTCACATCAGACAGATGAACTGTCACACACAGTCACAGTTTAGAAGCTGCAAGTTAATTATTTCATAGAGGTTAACCCCTAACCCTAACTCTGTCTTCAAGTTGACTCCTCCCTAACCCTAACATTCCCTACTAACTCTAACCCTAACCCTCTCCATTAAACCTAACCCTAAATCTATTCTTGTCAGGATATCTTTGTATTTTTTTTGTAAAAGTTTGCTCTGTTTACTAAAATCTGAAACATTTTTATGTCATGTCAATATTTGCAGTAGTGACGTTATTGTGCATATAGATGTTTCACACACAGAATGCAATCTCTGTAATCATTAAAGTTACCACCAAATTCTAGTGGAGTTTTTTGTTGCTATGGATATAGGAAAGTAATAAAAAATACACTGTCAGCAGATTTTGGTGATTCTTATTTTTATGGAATTAGGCTGCTGACCATATTTTTGAACAGGTAACTGGCAAATCAGAAAACATTTTTAAAGTAAACCACCCAAATCAGCTTAAAACATGGCTGAATGTGTTTGTACTAAAGAAGTGAATAAAGAAACAACTTTTTCTTTTAGAAAGCAAATGCTGAACTTTTACTAATTAAAGAAAAACAAGAAACAGAGCATGATTTCATGACTTGTTGGAAATTATGTTTTTCAACAACAGCTTTATGAAGTTAAATAAGTTCTTGTCATTTTAGCTCAGTCTGCTCCTTTTAGTCTCAGTCAGTTACCCTATCCAGATAATGGCAGTGACTGATGTGTAATATGACACCATAGACACCAATGATAACTTACAGGATTGCAGTACCATCTTTAAACGTTTTCATCATCATTTTCTAGTGAGAAATTCCTGTGTTGAAGTGTTTGGCTTGAGGTATGACCAATAGTAAAACCTGAAATTCTCAAGTTGACCAAAAAGACCTGTAGCCCTGTCAAAAATCCTTTACTGACACATTTCCACAGCTTTCCTACCAGCACATTTTAACAGCAGCGTTCAGTGTTCCATGGTTCAATCCAGAGCTGTGCAATTCACTTATCCAGAGGGAACAGGGTAGGAGGAGGAGATGGTTGAGAAGACATTCTATGGGTTCACTGAAGGCTCTCAGTTCTTGCGGTGGGTCTGTTGAATATTAGTGCATAAATTGATTTTTAATATGGACTTTATCTGTGCTGCTTTCCAAAACTAACGGCAAGGGATGAGGGACTCCTTCTCCTCCCTCTGGCAGTAAACAGAGTCTTTGATTCAGACTGAGGCTGCCCGCCATGACCATTAGCTGGCTGCCTCGGTCAGTATGGTCCCTGTGTCTGGATTCTGCGATGGAAGAGCCTCCAGATTGGCAGAGTGGCCCAAACTTGACCACATCACTACTTGGACGGTAGAACACTAAATAAAAGCTGCTGAAATTGTGGCAGCTAGTGTGGACTCTACATTGAAGGAGGCAGTGGGGGTGGAGGAGGTGGGGGTTGTGGCTTCGTGAGCAAACAACCACCCCAAACAAGTGTGGGCAAGGCAGCACAGCGGCGGTCACTGAGGTGGTTGGAGGTAGAAGAGAAAAAGGAGAAGGAGGGGAAGAAAAAGAGATGGTGAACAGTTTCTGTAAAGTCCCTAACCATTTCTCACTCCTACTTTTCAGCACTGCAGTGTTTTACTAAGTGATTGAGGTCATTTAAATATTAATGGCAAAGCTATCCTGTATCTGATTCACTTCTTTCTCTCTGTTGTGTTTTCCTACCTGTGCGTGAGCAGTGCTCATAAGTGTCTTTGGAGAGTGTGACATTGCAGCAGCAAAAGTTTTTTTTTCCTGGCTGGGTGGTTGGATGGAATGAAAGAAAGAGCGAGGGCTCCTGGAGTGAAGTGGGCCTCAGTGCCAAGTGGGGTATTTGATTATCAGGCATAAAAAAGACTAACTTTCACGGACAGTTTTCCGCTCTGTTCACTTTCTATTTCCTATTCATAAAGGTTGAAAGTTTCTTGGATGCTATTTCACTGCTGAAATCAAGTGTCTGTTCTGTTGCCTGACTGTCAATTTGATATAGTGCCAAGGTTCTAACTGGCATGAAAGAACAGGCTGATCTCTGTGAGTTTGTGTGCAAACATGTGTACAAGTTTGTGAGAATTTGCCTGGCACTATGTGTATGTGTACCAGCATTAACTGGCCTCATCCCTACTAATAAGTGGACAGCATCTTCAGCCCGCTAGGTTAATCCCTGCCTTAACAGCCTGATGCAGATACAGCGCAGAGATGAAAGTATCAGTTTGAGTGAAGAGCTCAAACACTCAAACTTCCTCCATGCTGTCACTTTTATGGTTACTCTCAACTTTTGTAGGACGTTATCCATAATACAAACATTAACACTACATACACACTGAAACACCATCAGAATAAGAGACTGAGGTAACGTGATTTTGTGAGCTCCTGGCCTTGGGGCTTTTAGTGCTTATGCACCCTCAACTAACGCCCCCATGCGTGTAAGACTGAAAATCACTTGCTTTGATGTGGGGAACCCTTGCATGAAAAGGCGTCAAGAGAAAGAATAAGAGGATGGTATCAACATGCCTGATGCTGAGAACAAAGGACAAGGTGGTTGTAAAATCTGCCTGTTTCTCTTACAACAGAGATGAAAGACATGTATGTGCTTTTGTTTTACTATGATGGTAGGTATTATTTTTAACATGTTCACTAATCATCCACAACATTAAAACCACGAACAGGTGAAGTGCTACAATGTAATGCTCTGCTGGAAAACTTCTGGCCCTGGCATGCATGTAGATGTTCACATGTTGACGTATCACCCATCTCAACAATGTTGGAGACCAACCACACCTCATAATGACAGGAGCACTCCCAGACAGCAGCAGCCTTCTCCACCAGGACTATGCACCCTGCCACACTTCAAAACTGCACATGAATTACTTGAGGAATATGACTAAGACTCCAGCATGTTAACTTCTCCCTAGGTCCCATGCTGAATCTGCACAGGTCCCACCCTGCAACCCACAGGACCCATAGGATATCCTGTCATGTCTGGCACTGTGCCAGTAATGACAGGGCACCTCAAGAGATCGAGTGTCCATGTACCAATGGGTCAAAGCTGTTGGCACGAGGGGACAAGTAGAATGTTAGGCAGGTGGTTTTAACTTTGTGGCATGATGTGTCTGTATATCACAATGGGATTTAATGTCAGTAGTTCTGTAAGCTTTTAAAGGTTCAAATAAATTCAATTCAGTTCAGTTTCATTTAAGAAATACCAACATATCCAAAGGGTTTGGGTTTATTTTCAGCAAGCTCTTTGGTGATGGTATGAAGAAAGAGGTTGTGTTCTGGGTCAAAGTTTCATGTTAATTTCAGGGGTTGAAATCTCCCAGTAAAACCTAAATATGCTGCATTTGTTGGGAGAAAAGTGTTGAAAAATCAATCTGAGTCTATTCATAAACAATTTAAACAGATTCTGATTAATCTGAAGGTGGAATAAATTGCTATTGACACCCAAATCCGTAGTCTTCTGATAATTTTTTGCTACTGATGCTTCAACTGTGACATTATGAATACCAAATTCTAACTGTAAATGTACTGTTTGACTGGCCATTATATTCAGAAATTGCTAGGCATAGGAAAACATGTATTTTTATCAAGTGAAAATGTAGTAAGCATTCTTCTCCTTACCATCCACGGGGCTGATATAATCCGGTAGATGAGCTGCAGCTGCTGCTGCTGCTGCTGCTGCTGCTGCTGCTGCACCGCTCTGCATCAGCAGGTCACCATAGGGGCTTCTCTGGCTGGCACTGGCCATCAGGTGGTAGTATTCTGTGGGGTTGGCCCCTGGTGGTGGAGGGGGGAGACTAAACAGGGCCCGGTCCTTCAAATGTTCATGGGTCACTGTATCAGAAAAATGAGGAGACAATGGGTTTAAATAAAAAATAAAAACACATCTCAATGTATTCCTGTCCTGTAATTAGGGTCCGAGCACTGAACGGTGAAATGCAAGGAATTATTATTCTTTCTTTTACTGACAGAACAAGGGCCTTTTTAGGGACTTGAACATGCTTAAAAGGTTATGAAATTTTGCACACACACCAGAACTGGCGAAAAATTTTACATTTTATCGGAACTGTGGAGGTGTGAGGCAAAATAGTGACCCCTACACTTTCCTACGGGCAGCACGTTTTACCTACAGCTACCAAATTTGGTGCTTTATGCAGTACGTCAGGCTGAACAAAAAAGTCAGTGACAGCCATAGCGTAATATTGTCGCCGCGAAAAGAAACTGTTATAATTCTTGCTCATCCTTCAGTGTGAAGGTCACTATATCACTGTGTATGACGCTAAATTAATCTTGACAAGTCAGAGGAACTGATTGAAATACATTTTGATTTTGTTTTCCTGTGATTAAGTAATACATTCATAGAACATTTGCAAGAACAGTAAGGTTACAAGGAGGATTCAACAGAGGAGACAAGTGCCTTGTATTACAGATTCGAAAATTTGTGCTTGCCTCCATGGCCCTGGGGCATGTGGCTTTTGATAAAAGACGTCTGATGTCTTTGAGGCTTGCTGAGTTATGGGAAAATTTCTCTAGAGAGTAAAAGAAGCAGAACAAGAGACTGCGAGGGGCAACAGAGGGGGGCTACTTAGGAATGTGGAATATCACATCATTAGAACACTCTAGTGTTGTGTATGCATTATGTTTGGCAGGTTGAAGTCATACACAGGGTGCAGGTGCACACGGATGCACAAACACACCTCCACAGTCATAATACTGAGGAAGCCTTAAACTCTGCAGGAGCAAAAGTAATACTGACGTAAAAATGTGTTAACACCTGCACCCAGTAAAAAACCACATTTAAAAATGTCAGGAACTATAAGAGTGAGAGATGGATTTTCCTACATCTAACTGGGCTTGTGTCCCCCTTTGGCCATTTCCTGCTTCCTCCCCCTTCTTCCCCCACTGCATATGGGTGTTTGGAGCTGACAGGGGTGTGGGCTGATGGTGGATTAATATGCATGCTGATGGAAACATGTGGGAAGTGGGGGTTGGGATCACTTGGAACGGGGGGGCGCAAACCACAGCCCACTTCTACCCTCTGCACAGACAGATGCACACACATAAAGCAAAAAGTCTGGATCCATCAGAAACTATTACGCTATGGCTGTAACAGTGCACAGACAGGGTGTTTGTGCTGCCGCAGCAGCAACCCAGGCATACTCCTTTGGTTTCTTCATGGCTGGCAGATCACATTTCCACCTTCGCACAGTAAAATTTTTTGTCTGGGTGTTTTTCTGTGTGTGACCTTACTTATGATCACAAAGGCAAGAGAGGCAACAGCTAGGCTATCAATCAGTACAATCAGACATAAAGGTACACTGGCAGAAAGTAGAAATGCTTTCCAAGCACAGCTCCTCTCTCCTTGTGCCTGTGAGCATTTTCAATGGGTGCTCCTTCTCCAGTTCAAAAACATGCATGATAGGTTAACTGGTGACTCTAACTTGGACGTAACTTATCCAAGGTGTGCCCCACCTCTCACCCAGTGACTGGTGGGATAGATTCAAGTCTAACAATTACTGTTTGCCTGTTTGACAACAAAATCTTTTTTTTCCTTGTGCTGTTGCCTCTTTTGTGTTCAAGCCTGTGCCAGATGTTACAACTGTGATAGAAATAAATGAAAGACATATATAGAATTACACTGCAGGCTATAACAATTTAAATAGTATACCTAAAGAGGTTAGGGTTTCACAAACAGCCTTCAACACACGCCCAGCACCCATGTATCCCTATTTGAAGTGTACACATGCTTCACTGAGCTCTATGGTTCCACAGACTTTATTTATGTTCTGCAGAGCGGCAGAGTGCCCTCCATTTCGTGCCATACTTTCCTGCCACTTTATCAGTGACAGCATCTCTTCCGCATTGCTTCTCTTAAAAGGTGGGAAGGCATTACGTGCCAACAGCATGTGCTTGATGATTTATTGGTGCTGGCGCAGGCCTGTGGTGCTTCTCTTTTCTCAGACCTGTTGTTTGAACAGGGGTAGCGAGGACAGGTCTGTCATCGTGTGGACTCAATAGTTAAGGCGGACCGAGCGTTTGTGTCTGCACTACTTTCTATGGTTCCCACTGCCCAAACGTATATACAAACGAGCAGGCAAGCTGCTTGCACTGCAAAGCACATGCCCAATAAACTGCAAATCATGAGCGTGTATACACATGCAAAAACACCATAAAATGCTTGATGAAAGGTATGCTTCAGTACCTTATTTAGGGGAATGTATAAGGTGTAACACTAATTATCACTGTTGGCTAAATAATCAGCTGTGCAAACTGAAGTGCATATTCTTGCAGTGAGCTACAGTCAGGCAGACATAGCTGACTATTAGGAAACAGGATATACAAATTGTAAACCTGCTCAACTCTAATCACACCTTAATGTTAACTGGTCACAGCATTTGCAGAATAGTCCATTTTAAAGATTTTCCACATCACTGTCAGTTTATTCTTCAGGTTTGTATACATTACATACACCATAAGAAGTATAAGGCTGAGTGTTTCCATCTGACTACATGATGGTGATTATAATTTATTAAGAAGTTAAGCATCTAAAATATATGAACATGTAAGAAGTATCTGACTTTACTCACATTACCTTCTGGGGATATTCACAGATTAAAAGTTATGAATATAATTATTTGCATGCTACAGCAAAATTGAATTTTCAGACTAGTGTTCTTATAATCATAATTCGCCTGTCCCACCAGAACCTTATGGCATCAGATTAGTGGACCGTGTCCAATCATTTCTGTATAATGACAATAACGGATGGGGAACAAACGAATATTTGCTTCTGTCCGTTACATTCAAAGTTCTTTAAATTTGACTGATCTTCATGTAGGGCTCTAGCCTAGCCACGCTATACCCATGTTTCTGACGGCACAAGGGTCTAGGGAAGCTCGACAGGGAGGGAGGCGGGCTAAAAGGTTGTCTATCAAATCCCTCTGCAGCAACTGGGTAGGTATACAACCAATCAACGCAACGAATAGGCTGACGTAGTTCCGAGAGCACCGGCGGATTGTGGCTAAGTCCCATTAGCTTCCCAACCAGCGGAGCCGCGGAGCCAACTGGTATATTAAGGATTTGCCATATCCCGTCGGCATAAGTCCAAATACGTCTTTCTTCTCAATGAAACACTTAAGTGCCGTCCTTTGTTTATCTTTCAAGTTGAATTTTAGCTTCAAATCTTTAAGGGCTGTGGCCAAAGCCGAGTCGTAAGATAACTGACAGAATTGTCACGCCTCTGTCGTCACTTCGTTACGCCCGCCCGCGGCCCGCCTTCTGACTCTACACTTCATGGTGATTGGTCCGGCCAGTTTTAGGAGAATCCAGCCTCGAGCCTTATGGAGGGTAACTAGACCCACCCTGGCAGAGAATTAAATTCGTTGCCGTGGGTTGTCTAACGCAACTAGGCTAATAGGGCTCCAGACTGCGACTAAATGGTCGCATTTTGCGACCAAAGTTTGAGCGAGTGCGAGTAAATTTTTCATCTACTCGCATATGTGCGACCAGTAAATTTGCAGATTTCTTTTTTAATTACTATTGAATATTTTTGTTGCTGACAAACTTCTGCTCCACACTTCAGTCCAGTAGACAGTCATGCGAAAATGACCTGGTTTAACCAACATTAAAGGCGAGCCAATGTGTGTGAGAGCGAGGGGCGAAAGACGGTGAAGCTCCTGATGTTTCACAAAGCCTTTATTTACGTTCAGCCTTATTTTGAACACAAATTCACCTTTCTGTCCTTCACTCCCTTCTTGTCCTCAATCCAGCTGCTTATAAGTTTCGACACATCCTTTGCTAGACAGCAACAGGGTGGAACCGTTTTCTTTCAACTTAACGTGGATTTTCGGACTTTTCTGCAGCGTCTTTGTCATGTCAAGAAACCTCTTCTTAGAGAAGCACTTCCTGTGCTGCTGAAATGGCCACAAAATAAAAGCCCGTAGCATTAAAAATATGCTTTCAAAATAAAAGCCTGGAGGAAATGGTTATTTTAACGCTAGCAAAACAAAGGCTTGCCAAAACTGATGAACTGATCAACAGACCTTTATAAGAGTAATTTAAATGTGATTCGGTATAAATACATAATGTGCACATGCATAACACATGCCTGTATTCAGTTTTTTATTACAGATTTCATCCGTCGGAAATTATACATCAACTGAGCATCCTTGGTGGAGTACTGCGGTCTCTGAGTGCTTTTCTTGTTATGTTGTGTCAAGTGCTGCACAATAAACTGTGAATTGAAAACATAGTTTCTGCATTTATTGTGCAAGTATTTATCAGTAATACAGTGAAAATGAGAGGAAATGTGAATATTTACTTTGCAAGTCGATTTTGGTGTGCGCCCCTAAATTTTCTGGCTGCGCTCCTAAAATTTTAAGTTGGGGGCCACTATGCTCCTCGGAAAAAAAGTTAGTCTGGAGCCCTGTTCATGTCTTAAAGTAATAATGGACTGTCATTTCTCTTTACTGAGTTGAGTGGTTCTCACCTTTCTGTGCATTACAACAGTAGTCAAACAGGGCTCTCCACTGTGTACTATCCCTACCTCTGCACAACACAACTGATGGTTTCAAACACATCATGAAGGAAGTAACTCCACATAATAACTCTTGACAAAGAACACCTGTTAATTCTAAACCATTCCTGGAGACTACCTCATGAAGCTGATTGAGAGAATGTGCAGAGTTATCATCAAAGTTATAACTTAAAGAATCTAAAACATGAAACACTTTTTTGTTTACTACATATGTGCTCTTTCGTAGTTTTGATGTATTCACTATTAATCTGTAATGTAGAAAATAATGTAAATGAATAAAAACAATTGAATGAAAAGGTGTGTCCAAAGTTTTGACTGGTACTGTATGCGTGCCACTTTCACTTATTCAGCCAAGTACAACACTAGGAATGTTTTCCCGAAAGACAACTCCCATACTTATGTATATAAAATGTCTTTCACCTCTCTAAGGTGGCTAACTTTTCGCTCCCTTTGTGTTTGTCTGTTTCATTACCTACAAGTATCATTGATTTCCACCATTGTCAGGAAACTTGTACAACTCTATCGCTTCAGATAGATAAATGCATACTTGATATGTAGATTACACCAGTTTGTAAGAGAAATCACCCCCAGTGGAACCCAGTAGGATACTCTAATATACAGTTAAGCATAAGTGTAAAATTGTCAATATGGTCTGAGGTCCACACCTCAGTTTCTGCTGTATTTGCATATGCAGATATCAAGTCTATAGCTAACATTTTAGTGATTGTGCAGTGCCAGTGCATAAGGAAAATCTTACCTTCAGCAGGGCTCAGTCCTCGGGCAGCCGAGATCATGGAGAGGGTGGGACTGCTATGTACTGAGCGCAGGTAGTGCTCCATGTGAGGGCTGACGTAAGGATGTGGAGGGCTGAACGGTGACTCCCCTGTCCCAGCCGCTGCATGGGGTGATAGACGGATCAGAGAAATATCTGAGATGACTGGACTGCCCGTCAATCCTGGAGGTCTGTGGAGAGGAGGTTAGAATTAGGCAAATTTCAATGAGATGAACTGAACTGTACAGACATAAGGACAGGGAGAGAGGTACAGGGTGAGGAGGAGGAAGGTCACAGATTAAGAGAAAGAGAAGACAGACAATAGGAGGTTGAAGGTGCGGAGACAGCCTGAGTTAATTTGATTACATGTATTGTTTTTGATTATCATCCTGAGTGATCTTCAGTGGCATGTTCAATGATAAGCCCTAACTTCTGTTTTTACACTAAAGTGTCTGCAGTTTCAATTCACTTATTCCCCTTCCCCTCCCCAGTCCCACAGCTAATAAATAATAATCCTCTTGTGTTCACTTTTTATTAAGCCCTAAAGCTACAGACAAGTCGAGACCATGGTTTTTCAAGTGTGATGCTATGACAAAGTGTATTTTCTGTCTATTTGGGTGGGCAAACCTACAGGGTCTCTCATGTCAGGCATTGCATAATGCATGATAACAGAACACAATCTGATGCTTATGTAGCTGCCTAAAGCTACCTTTGGCTAGAAGTTCATCTGAAGTTCTCCCGTCAGCCTGCCGGTCAAATCAGGTTGTACAATAAATTTGTCATCCCTGGCAGGTAATTGGCGGCTCTACTTGCAAGAACGCAGACAAGTGGGTGTTATAAGTCTGGATGGCCCTGAGGGGTTGAGTTCTAGATAGAAATGTCTGCTAGCCGCTGGCAGTGGCACAACCCTTTGAAGGGGCACTAGTACTTATGTCGACCTAGTTTGCTTTAGCTCTGATAAGCGGCCTGTCATTCTCTCAGTGTGTGGTATGAACACCTGGTAGAAACTCAGTTCTCAGAAAGACAGCTAATCTGGAGAAGTAAGGACTATTAGAGAGGAGGCTGAAGAACAGTTTATCACTTAGCAATTTAATGGCAGTCTGTCAGATAAAATTATAACAACAATCAAATTTAAGCTGTCTTGTGTTTGAAACTGCATCCTGGTTGGACAGATATGTAGAATATCCAGAAATCAACACTTCGTCACTGATTGAATGGTTCAAAAAAATTTCAATAAGTGAATAGCGGGAAGTAATTGATGTTGAAAAAATATTAGATAATTAGCTACAATTGACTAGTACAATCCACTGTCTTCATGAAAATGGACTACTGGACAACAGACATAATACATTTTAAATTTTTTGCAACCATATGAAGTATTTTAACCATAAGTCATTAATCATTTTCTCTAAAGAAGGGGTAGAGGTAGACAAGAGGAGGAGGAAGATGAGGGTAATAAACCTTGAGACAGCTATATGAAGGCAAAGGAGGCCTTCTTGTAGAAGAAATGCCCTGACTAATGACTCACTGTAATACTGTCAGTGGGGTAAAAAAAGGGCCTCACACAATGAGTCTGAGTAAGAAATGACTAAAACGGTAGGCATTATAAGCTCCTTTAAATAACGAACTCAAGTTTCAGGTCACTTAACTATCACTTCAACATTTTTACTTGGAATATTCTTTCTTTGGCCATTTTGCTTGCATATTTATTCTTACATTATGTTTTGAATTAAGAAACCAAAGTGACTTCATGCTGGCCTTGTTAAAATCTTTCAATGATTAAATATTCATTGTCTCAATTCAGCGAAGCTAATGTTCTATTCATTTTCTGTGTCTCAGTTTTCTTAACTTCAATCTGTCTGTCAGCAACATTCTTCTACTACACTGAAAAGTAATAAAAAGATCTATTTTTGAGTGACTCAGGCAAACACTGTTTAAGCTGACACTTTAGCAGCTCGATGGTTGCTGTGAACAAATGAGTGTTTATATGTGTGGTTTTGATTCCTGGCAGCATGAACTGCAGGCTGAGTACACAACATGTGTGTGTGTGTGTGTGTAAGATGAGGGTGTAAATAATGGTTAATATAGACAACAGAGTTATGTTAGAAAATGGGACTTTTCCAAGGCCAGGTTTATAGCCAACATTTGTCTCTGTCTGTGAAGTTAGTGACATACATCTAAAAAAATATCAATCAGGAAAGTCAAATCATTTGATTAAGTGTCGCAGCTCCAGGTTGTCGCTACTTTCTGTGGCTATGAAAGGTAGGTTAGAAACCTAGCAGGGCAGAGATGTATTCCCCAGCCCACCTCCACCCTCCCCATCCTCCCTTCAGCGTTTTCCTGCTCAGGCTTTCTTTCTCTGTTTCTGAGCAGACGCCAACCTACACCCAGCCCAGCCCTGCCCAGACCCTCGCTCCATTTCCAGTAAGCGCATGCAGACTACCAACCTTGTCTGAGGGCCAACTTTCTACCGTTAGGCCCACTCTTCCCCTACAAACAACCATAAAGACCCCTCTGTTCTGGGCGGGAGGGAAGAAGTGAGAAGAAACAGACGCTCCATACACAAAAACATGCTTTGCTTAGTGCGCCGCGAAGCAGCATACAGAGAGGTTGGCACTGCCTCTTCAGATTAGTGCTCGGGAGCCTCACTAAAGGAACTACCTGGTTAAGCTGGCACTGATACTGGCTCTCTTCTTATTAGACTGGGTGACTCAAAGCTCATCAAAGAAATTGCACAGTGGAATTTCCAGCATTTACTGTAGCTAAATCATAAAGATATACTGCAATACAGTCTAAAATGTTTTCTCAAATTGACAGAACATAAGAAACATTTCCTAATGTAATGCAAAAAATCTGTCCAGCATGTTTCATTACTACCTGCATCCTAGACTGATGGTGCTTCAATAATGGATCACAATGGGTGACAGATTAGGTGTAGGTTTCCTCGAAACCGTATATGGCTCAAGTAATTTGTAGAGTCAGAAAAATGGCATGTTTTAAAAGGATAGGACTTGTATTATTGTTTAATTTTATTCTATATCTAGCAAATCCCAATAAAGACCCCAGTCCAGCAATAAGCTCAATCATTTCTTCATGCTTTCCTGCTTTTCACACTGCAACTAAAGTCCATTTGTTTTAAAGATATATAGTTTCAGTATTTCAAAGCATCAGTCAGTGGCTCAGTGATGTGTTTTTAATAGTTCCTTGACAGGTATTGGGCTTTCTTACACAGAGAAGTAAGATACATTATCAGTCACACAATATAGCTGTAGTAGGATTGTAAGATTTTTGCATTGTTCATATCATTTATCTACATGTACTCCTAAGGTAATACAAGCTACTTCAAATAGTATTGTGAGCATCACCAGCATGTTTCACATATTTACTGAAGTAAAAATGTCATCAGAACTTCAAGTGTGAACTTGTTTTAAAAAGAATGTAGTCATTTCAATCGTAATGAAAATGTCTTTCATTCCATGCTGCACCTATCAAAACCATTTTGCAACATTTTACTTTAAACCTCAATCCATCAACAATCGTTGTTTCTTGGCCCACAGCAAACCAGCAAGTCGATGCACACTACTCTAGCTGCAGTAAATCACTCAAACGACCAAGAGTGTATATGAAGCCTTGATAATAAGGTGAAATTCACTACTGCTGCCTGTCAGGAAGATGCAAATAATAGCTTTGTCTGGCAGGTACCATTATTGAAACCTTGTTGGTCCACCCTTTTTCTGACAAGATGTTACTTGAAATCTGTGTGTTTTCCAGAGGCTCCAGTCACAGAGGCTGAATAGAAAGCTTTTGGAGGGGCTTAGAGCCCAGAGAGAACCATGTCTCTTAATCAGTAGCTGCAATGTAAAGAAAGTTCCACCATTCCTGAACAGTATGGGTAGGTACAATATTGGAAATAGACTAAGACATACAAATACAGATGCCTTGCCATTTGTCGTAGTAAGGATGGTGCTAGAGGAGAAATAATGATGGATAGAAGGACGGGAAGGCAGTGTGAGCCAGTAGATGACATACTTTCAACCAGGTAATTGCTATTTGTCTCTTTGTTCTGCACTGTGTGATTACATGCTCTCTGTTGTTCCATTGTTAAAACTCTGTTGTGAGAAAAAGTGATTTGGACAAGGCACAGCTTGTTGAGCATCTGAGTAATTCTATGAGTAAGTGCATACCACAATGCATGTACACCAGGCTGTTGGTGAGGCAGATGCAGTACAATTAGAAGTAGGGTGATAGTGAGTAAAACTGAAGTTTCTTTATATGTTCTTGCTACTGCAGTACCGATCTAATATCAAACCAAAAACCAAATTGTGAAAATTATGAAATTGAGCAATTTCAAAAACTGTGACAAACCAGGCTGAACAGAGTGCAAGGTTTAGTGTCACCGCTCACACAAATATGCAAATATATTCATCTGATCATTGTATTGGTCTATAAAGAATAACTGGGTCAGAATGCTTCAAATAACATGACTCTATATGTGACAAGCACATGTTGTAGTGATTGGTAAGAAGTGAAAAAGAGTGTTCTTTGAAAAGAAACTGTTTGACAGTGTGCTCTGTATTCCACAAAGCCTTTGTTTCTATGAGCTAGTTTAGTGAACCTTAAAAGTAAAAGCATATTGCTGCATAAACATTCAATCAATGCATCTCTAAAAAGAAATTGGCTTAATATATGGTTGTGAATACTTTTATTTTCCCTAGGTTTAATTCCATTTTACAAGGTCTTTTGATGACTTTGAAAGTTATCCGCTTTTCTTTCCACAAAATGCTGCCCATCTAACATGTTGTCAAGCCAAGCTCACAGAACCACGCTCCAACTTCAAACTCCCTTTCTTCCTGCCTCACCCCCTAGCTGACCAACAAGTTAGTATTTGCCTCTCTGGCATTTTCCCTACTGGCTCGGGGTGGGATGAATTATGATGCGACACACTCCCTTCTGTACTTCTGGGCAGCCAAAGCGATCAAGATAAATCACCACACTACTCCACAGGGGACATGCTAAGATCCTGCCTTAGTTGTTTTAGGGGCCTTCATCAGGATGCTGAGGATTTGAACACAACTTCATACTGCACTCCCTGAAAATACGGGCCTGTGTACAAAGAAGAGGTCTGTGTCAGACAATAGGATAATATACTGAAATAAGATGGGATTATACAGAGGGTAGTTATCCATTATTTGGCTTTGCTGCTGTCACATACCATTTGGTCTCTTTTGAGTGTAAGAAAATTACTTTGAGACCATGTGATAAACCGTGAACATTTCTGGCTTTTGATTTGCAACATCCTGGTTCGTTGATTGATAGGTCCCTTGTCTTCTCAGCAGTGCATTCCTGTCGGTAACTCAGGGGGAGCCTCCAAATTCAAACACTAGCTGTGACGATGAGTAGGAGCTGGAGCCAACAAGAAACAACAGAAGATAACAACATGTCTGTCAAAACCACCAACAACCAATCAGCAGACACGAAAATTAGCCCCCTCTTGTCTCCCAGCGTTCACCCATGTCCCTGCCCATTCCCTCTCCATGCTAACCAAACCAAAACAATGAAGGGAAAAAACAACATCAACCCAAAAGGCTGATCTGTAAACTGTATTTAATCAACACATTCCGTGCTGTGGGACTGTGGGCCTTGAACGGGCTGATTGCCTGGTGAGTGAGACCACATCTGTTTGTGTACAGGGGCGGTGTAGGCCACAGCTCTGCCACACAAAAACCTTGGGCATATTTCAACTTTTCAGTGCTGCAATTTGCCCCCCAACTACTTCCCAAAAAGCATAAATACGGGCTGTGGAATGAGCGGGGGATCTGTTTTTCTCATCCGTTGCGTTGTCATTGAGGTTCTGGGAACGGAAGGCTGGATTTCGGATGCTAATTACCCGGTCAAACATGCTGGCACAGTGGCTTGCTTTCCTGGCTTGTGGGTTTGCACAGAAGATGCCCGACTCCACAATATGCAGCAAACAGTACATAAGTGCTGTATCTAAGTCCAAGTTCTACTGTCATCCCATGAGAAGCTCTTCTTAATGTGTTCCAGAGGCACTGCAGATACTGCATGTTTCTTTTCATTGGACTTCTAAGTTTGTGAAAGGCAGAGAGACCACAGTAGTGCTGCTACTTTTAAGTCCTGGATGAAGCATTTAGAAATGTGCTGAAAAGACATTTGCTCTATGTTATGACATTACAGTCCTTGGCAATTCATTTAAAACTGATTCATACTGTCCTGAAAACTGTTTCATCCAACCACCTGTGTGTGTCATAGCTTTTGAATGAAATTAAAAGCTCACACCTCTCCACAGTCAAACAGATTGTAAAAAAAACTTGTCTAAATGCTGTAGATGTGGTCAGTTAACATGTCACACTAAAAAGATTGTTTCACCTTAATCATTCATTCCCAAAGATATTTGGCTTAGTCAAAAGGCATCAGATTATTGTCTATCAGCATCTCAGCAAATCATCAGCAAATCTCCCTTAACAATGCCATCAGCAAACAGCATGTGAAATTCCCTGTCGTTACAACTTCAACTGTGGAATCGGGTGCCTCATCTGGCAATTACACAATTTCTTCTATGTTTGTATTACAATTTAGGGCAATACCAGATTTTCCAAATGTACATCTGACTACACTCATCTCCATTAAAGTGCAACATGTAGCTGCTTGTCTGATCTTTTCTGGGGCCCTTCCAAGACAGCATCAGATTTAATACATAAAAGAGTTTTGGATGGTGCTGAAGTAACCTGAGTATTTACTGCAGCCACAGAGTCATAGCTTCCACTATAAGAGGGTTGATGAAACCGTTCAGATGCTGTTTTTGGTCATGCGTGAGCAGTAACTTTCATGGGGACTTCAATGGAACTACCAAAGAGAATTACAAGCATTGCAGGAGTGATGAAAATGGTGTATCACCCCACAGGACTAGTGGCCAAATTCAAAGCAGGTGCAGTTTTTGATTTTTGCAGGCACAGTTTTGGAACTTTTGGATCCTTCTCCTACAATAACATACACCACTAATGCCAAATAAAAATGCTGTGTCCCTGTATTTTCAGCCAGGAAGCACGATAGGTAACAAAAAGTAGAGTACTGCAGAATCTGTACTATGACAACTGTGTCCCTCATTATGGTACATGCAAACAGTAGTGAATGGTGCTCTCTATGGAGTAAACACGAGCCTTCAGACAGAAGTGCAACCCCGACACTCAGTAACTAGCCACTGACGAAGTGCTGCCACCAAGTGCCCTGTACTGACATCCTGCTCCATTTCTTCAGGATGACACACGGTAATTAGGTGAATTTGGTGCGCGCTGGGGAAAAGACAGCTAGATCAAGGCCTTGATGAATTAGCGGGAGCACTCTGTCAGAGTCACATCACATTAATCACAACAAAGCAGGCGCACAGCCACACTTTCCCCTCCTCCTTTCCCTCGCTTTGCTGGTGATGAATAGCTCTGCCCACACTGTGTATCACCTGATCTTGCTGAATTTAAATGTAACAGCACAGTTCTCACAAAACCTCTATTGATCTTATTCCTGTGTTCCCTTCCTGGATTTTAATATTATAGATAAGCATGGGAAGGCCTGGAAATGTTAAGGACAGACATTTAGAGTAGTATTACAATAATAAGTCAGAAAACAAATTATTGTTTCTTTTTAGGTCAGGTTAGAAGACAAGTTGCAAAATCAGGCACACAACTGGACTACTAATCTATTTTTCTTAACCTTATAGTCAGTGTATTTTTTTCCTTTAGAATAAAGAATATAAAATTAGTTGACCATAGACTTATTGCTTCAACTAATTCTTAAATAAATCATTTCTGTACTTCTTTCATCACAGTCTTCTACTAGGCTGTCTCTCTGCAGAGCTGTTCTACTACAGACAAGTATTTTGGCAGAGTTCCTCATTTTTGGGTGATGCAAGCACCACAGAGCTCTCCAAGTCCAAAAACATGAATGTTAGGAGAGGAGATAGGAAAAGAAATGCTGACAGTCTGTTGTATGCATACCAATGTCCTTTGTTTCTCTTCATCTTGTTCTCCCTCTTGGTCAGTGTATCTGCTTTTGATATATCTAAACTTGGATTTCTCAGTGAAGCTCAGAAGTAACACTTTACTCTCCAGCTGAGGTGCTGAACAAATATGAAATCTATCTGAATATCTATGAATATATATCTATGCATACATATATTATGTCATGAGCATCTCATGACTTCAACATTGAAGATCTGTGGTGGTCACCATGAATAATTTATTTCAGAAGAAATAGAGACATCTCTGGATGCTTACCCATGCATTGTGTGGAGGGGGTGTGGCTCATAATGGTACCTCCCCTCATGGTGCCTCATGTCGATGGGGATGGGTGTGTGGAAAGTAGGAAAAAGGTGATGGGCACCTGTAAGTAAATAAAGAGAGAGACAAGTTGTAACATTGAGAACAGCATTTCTTGAAGTTAGCCAAATGAGAAGTCTACTAAAATGGTGTTGCCGGACAATTAAATATTATAGCTGAAATACAGTCGCTTGCAACGCAGTATGAGAAGCAACTCCACCATTTTAAGGTTCCTGTAATCTGCCAGTAATTGAAACCTGTTATACTGTCTGTGGCTTTTGCCCCAAGAACTGTATGTTCATTAATGACTCTGTCCAATAAGACCAACGCAGGTTTTACACAACCATGAATGTTGTTTTTATGTGTCAGACAAGGAATGCACAAAGCCACCATTTCCTGCTATAAATGGTCTAATGGCTTAAGGGAAGTCTCATTAGAACAACACAGCCGATCTTAATAAATTACTGTTATTAGAGCAGACGAATGGGTTACATTACTGTCTTGACTGAGAAAAGAAAGCTCTTATTGTAAGTACCAGGAAGTAGCAAAGATTAGTAAGGATGAAGTGAGGAGGGCATTGAAGATGATGAAGAGTGGAAAGGCACTTGGTTCTGATGATATACCTGTGGAGGTATGGAAGTGTCTCGGAGAGGTAGCGGTAGAGTTTCTGACTGGGTTGTTCAACAGGATCTTAGATAGTGAGAAGATGCCCGAGGAATGGAGGAGAAGTGTGCTGGTGCCCATCTTTAAGAACAAGGGAGATGTGCAGAGTTGTGGCAACTACAGAGGAATAAAGCTGATGAGCCACAGGATGAAGCTATGGGAAAGAGTAGTTGAAGCTAGACTAAGGGCAGAGGTGAACATCTGTGAGCAGCAGTATGGTTTCATGCCAAGAAAGAGTATAACAGATGCAATATTTGCTTTGAGGATGATGATAGAGAAGTACAGAGAAGGTCAGAAGGAGCTGCATTGTGTCTTTGTAGATCTGGAGAAAGCTTGTGACAGGGTGCCCAGAGAGGAACTGTGGTTTTGTATGAGTAAGTCTGGAGTGGCAGAGAAGTATGTTAGAGTGGTGCAGGACATGTATGAGGACTGTAAGACAGTGGTGAGGTGTGCTGTAGGTGTGACAGAGGAGTTCAAGGTGAAGGTGGGACTGCATCAGGGATCAGCTCTGAGCCCCTTCTTGTTTGCTATGGTGATGGACAGGACGACAGACGAGGTTAGACAGGAGTCTCCATGGACTATGATGTTTGCAGATGACATTGTGATCTGTAGTGAGAGCAGGGAACAGGTGGAGGAGAAGCTAGAGGCGTGGAGGTTTGCCCTGGAAAGGAGAGGAATGAAGGTTAGCTGCAGCAAGACGGAGTATCTGTGTGTGAATGAGAGGGACCCAAGTGGAAGAGTGAGGTTACAGGGAGAAGAGATCAAGAAGGTGGAGGATTTTAAGTACTTAGGGTCAACAGTCCAGAGCAATGGAGAGTGTGGAAAAGAGGTGAAGAAGCGTGTACAGGCAGGCTGGAACGGCTGGAGAAAAGTGTCAGGTGTGATAGAAGAGTTTCAGCTAAAATGAAAGGAAAGTTTACAACACTGTGGTGAGACCAGCCATGTTGTTTGGTCTGGAGACAGTGTCCCTGAGGAAAAGACAGGAGGCAGAGCTGGAGGTAGCATAACTGAAGATGCTGAGGTTCTATTTGGGAGTGACCAGGATGGATAGGATCAGGAATGAGTACATCAGAGGGACAGCACATGTTAGAGCCTTTGGAGATAAAGTCAGAGAGGCCAGACTGAGATGGTTCGGACATGTCCAGAGGAGAGAGAGTGAATATATTGGTAGAAGGATGCTGAGTTTCCCACTGCCAGGCAGGAGGCCTAGAGGAAGACCGAAGAGGAGGTTTATGGATGTGGTTAAAGAGGACATGAAGGTAGCTGGTGTGAGAGAAGAGGATGCAGCAGACAGGGTTAGATGGAGGCAATTGATTCGCTGTGGCGACCCCTGAAGGGAAAAGCCAAAAGGAAAAGAAGAAGAAGATATATACTACTGAAACTATCAGGCCAAAATATGACGGGGTAAATGCAGTTACATGTAAGATCATTTTTGGAAAAGAAAATGTGAATTTCAATACATTATATTAAACACACAGTAATGATAATGTCACGTGGATTTTCTTGTTCTGCTTGTATTGGTAAAAACACCTTTATGTTTGAGATGTGCCGTATCCTAATTCACTCTAGCTAGCAATGTTAAAACAAGGTGTAACAGGACTCTGTGCCTGTAGGCTACAGCAGACTGCTGCCTGTTGTTTTTAGGTGATGCCAGTAACAAAGACAGACATTACTGCTACTTAACCCTGATTGAGCCTTTTGTTACAGGGACTGGGGCAATCATCATGACGTTGTACCATCTTGTTCTAACTTAATTCTGGTGGGATTACATATGACTCCAGGGAGAGTTTCCCTGAAGGCAGCAGTGAACTATGAAACATTTCACTGGTGTGGAATTTGTTTAAGAACAGGCATTACCTGTCAATGATTGCTTTAGCTTTGAGAACTCAGTCTCCAGATGGGACTGGAATTACTGATATACTGCCAGAACAACATTTGCTGAAGTTAACAGATATTATTCAGCTATACTTTTGGGCAAAAATGTGTGAAGATATTGCCTCCATTTTTTACATCTAACATTGCTGTTTCGTTAAGTTAAAAAAGAATACAATAGGTATGAAAGTCTTGCATTTTAAAAAATTTGCTCAAAACATTAGTGTTACCAAAAGCGTGGCTCTCTCTGAAACATGCTGGAATGATTTTTGTTGAAATGTACATTTCAGAAATGACAGACATAGTAGATTTGCATAGCAAATAATGCATACTTTGAAATTTTATTAAAAATTACTGGATGTCTGTAGATACAACTAGCAAACACAAAATTGAACTGGATACACAAGGAGAAGTGAGAACTGACCATGAAGACAAAATGAGTTGTAAAAAGCTGTCTGGTGCCTCCTCTTGCCTTTGAGCTTAGAAGGCCAAGGGCTCTGTGTTTCCATCAAGATCTATGCCGCTGGATCTCAGCCAGTGACCCTCCCTCGCTTTTGTGCGCAAGACAGACGGCCAATTCCGAGTCAACTTGTGTGTTACAAAGCCAAAAGAGGCACCCAGTAAATGAGTGAGAGGGAGTGAGAGCTGGGAAAAGGAGTTTGAGCTTTGTTTCACAAGTGGAGCCAGAAGTTGGGGCTTTGTCTGAGAGGTGCCCCTGCTTGTGCTGCCTGGCACATCTCTGGTGGAGAGGGTGGGGAGGACGCAAGACAAGGAGACTACACTATGGCAAAAACAGCAAGGTTGTGCTGGAAGTCTTCCAATCTGATGAGATGATCATTAAACTCTACTTATATTCTGCTCTATAATGTTTTACTTTCCACAGGCAGTGGCTTAAAATTTTCTTTGAAAGGAATAATGGGCAGTACATTTGTAAAACATAGACAAATGTCCTAAATTAGACAGCACCAAGCAGAAGCTCAAAAAACTCAATCCTCCCCCTGCATCCTTCCAAGTTGGTGCTGCTGGATGTGGGGTGATAAGGGCTGAGCAGCACCTTCCATCACCCAGACAGCTGCATTGTTTTCTGGGCTGCAGGGACAACTACCGACAGGTACAAGATTGGGATACAAGACTGGGATTCACAAGCCTCAGTTTCTTGATTTACTGCCTGTCTGTCCCCTCTGGGTATGTTGGCATGTGGGGTCACTCCACCCTGGGATCCATATATTCCAAACAGTATGGGAGACACTAGCACAACTTGTTTCAAGTGCAATGTGCCATTGAGACAAAGAATAAAATGGTCACCATGACAACTTTTTGAGTTGCAAAATCTTGTTTTACTCTGTAGTACGACACACCACTGAGCAGCGTTTTTTGGTGAACGTCACAGATCTACACACAAATGGGACTGAACAGTATTCCGTTCACTGGAAACAGGACATGCTCACTGATTTTACTGCATCGTCTTTTCTAATTAAATGACTGTACAGTCATATTTTTCCAGAAGATGAGCTTGATATCATAAGCATAATGTCTTTTGTGTCTGTCTTAGTGTAGATTTCTGAATATAGCATAGTGCATCACAATATCCAATGCATGCAGCACACAGACATTGGGGTGAGAAGTTACCATTTTCTGAAGGCCTGTTTGATCTTTTTCAGTGAGTGTGCTCCAGTGCACTGAGGGGCTTTTGTTGGTACAATCTCATATCATGAATCATTGCTGTTCACAGAAGCTTTGAACCACTGGTCATTTTCAGGCACCATACCTGCTCTAATTTCTCATAAGGTGTTTGTTATCAGACTGAACATTTCTTTGCCCCTAATCCCCCATAATGACGCTCTAAACATGCCAAAAGTCCTGCCAAGCACCAGGAGGAGCCCCGCATCTTCTCCTCCTTTTTAGTTTGCATGTTAAAGCCCTGTTTTGATCTCTCACTAAAGACAATGCCAGGTGTTCGCTGTTAACAAAAGCCCTGTAGCCCTCATGACTCAGGGAAAGAAGACGGAAAAGCACTGTCTCATTATGTCCAAATGAAGCCTAAGATCAGGACCGTGCTCAAGTGGAGAGTGGAGTGGGCTCACGGTTTCGAGGAAGTACTCAATGATAATAATAATACCCTGAGAGGCCAGGCCGAGCCAGGAATAATTTTCAGGGGAAAAAAAGCATTTGTTGTGCTTTGAGAGAAAGGGGCAGTCAGAGAGAGAGAGAAGCACAGAGGGAAAGAAGGAAGCGAAGAGCAGAGGAGTAGGAGAGGTGGGGGTGCTTGATTCAGACAGGAAATTCCACCAGAAAAAGTTGGCCTTGGTCCTAACTACACAGCACCGTGCCAATGGCTATACACAAATGCTCATGTGCTTGCATACACACTCACACTCACAATTACACAGACAGACACCGATTTGTTCTACAGTTCAGTCTCAGTAAGCAATCATCTGAGACTGAGACTGAAACAAACACAAACGTGTAACTTGGAGGTTGAACAGAAATGCTTTTTTAAAAACACACACACACACAAAACACACTGCAGCAAGTGCTATGCTCAAGGTTAATAAAAAGTGTGTGTTTAGCCTAATCCGGGAATCCTGCACTACACACACAACATGAAACCTGCAGGTTTAGTTTGCAAGACGTTGCTTCCTCTAGGGCAGTACATGGGCGAGTGATGGCGACAGAGGGATTAGAGGCTTACAGGAAAGCACGGAACCACTGCCATCTATGAAAGGAAGTCTTAACAGGGTGGCTCTTTACTTTTAACAGCCCTCAGGGAGGGTAAAATGATACCTTTTTTATTGATACTGGGATTTTGGGCAGAAGGTGGATTACACCAATGGTCTTCATAATGACACAAGATGGTTTGAACGGAAATTCATTAGTCCCTGTGAACTCCTGCTAAGTCTGTATATGTTATGATATACACATCAAACACTCACTGACTGGAAAGACTAACAGTTGGAGTCGGCACTATAAAGATGACATGAGACCCTGTAGCTTTTTTAATGGCACATTAGGAATGAGCTGTTTATATTTCTGAACTGAAATGATTGAAATGTGTCCATAGCATTACAAACAAAAAGGGAAAGGATGAAGGCAGATTTTTTTTTTCAAATTTAATTAGATAGTGTTTACCAATAAATGCAGACTGCTATGCTATTCAGGATTAGATAAAATGCATCATCTGAAATTTTCAGGTTTTATTCTTCTTTCTAAGTTTGTGCTCCTCACAATAAGGTCAGCACAACACTCTGTAACATGCTAAACAAGAAGCACTTTTAATGTGACTTCCAGCAGACGTTGACAAACACTGGCATTCTTGTCATTCTCTTTTAGCTTTGTTTTGGTCTCCACCAACTAAGATATATAGCTAGACTTTACATGCAGTGTTCTTGCACCACTATGTTTAGTATGCAATGGGTTTATCTGAGGTTTTGTTAAAAAAAAAATAGACTGAACTAAAACAGGAATATTACAATGCTGTCAAAACAAAAACAATTAGCTGTAAGATGCGAAAATGCTTAAAAGGAAAAAATGTTGAGTTTGGTACTAATTTAATACCAGGTGATCACTACAGGCACATATATATGAAAATGTGATTAGTGTAGCTTTTCGTGCAGTGCTTATAATGACATTTATGAAATCGATTGGTTATGAGCTGTTTTCATAAGAGTGACTGTAAGATTAAAATCTTTGAATTGCTATCAGGGCCTTGGGCTGATGTTTATATCTTATTGTCATGACACCCACATCCCTCCTACCCCCAGATGTGTTGTATCATCTTGCAGAGCAGTTATGCAGACGCCTAGGCCTCTGCTACCTCCGTTCCTGTCCCGGCATGTTTACAGATTCACTCAGACCCAGCTGGCTCTTCTCCTTTGCGATTAGTCTATGTCAGATCTGCCGCTTGCCTTAGCCAATCACTCCTTATTTTCAGCATCAGCCCCACGAACCTACCACTACTATGATCCATCACCTGAGCTACAAGGTGTTGCACTGCTTCCCCTAATTGTTCTAAAGACTGAGTGGTACTGAGCCCTTATCTCACCTGGGTTGCCATTAGTGAGTGTTTGGTGTAAAATAGGTGCCAAGGGAAACACACCAAAGAGGGTTGTGTTTTTGTCAGACCCTTTCACCCTCAACTTTTGAGAAACAAACCACTAGCAAAATTTCATGCCACCCAGCCACTGAGACCCATACTCAATTAAAAACTCAAAAATTAGTCAAGGTTTTCACTCTGAAAGTTGAAGAAGCACCTTTTGACCACTGCCTAACAACTGATATGTATCATCAGTCTGAGTGCATTTAGCAGTTGTGGATGTATTAACGTGCAAGTAGCTTGGCTTAGTGTACCTCTCCCTGTGGCAGGCAGTGGGCCTCTCGGTGAAGACTGATGAGGTGTCAGGATAATCAGCTTCCCATGCAGACGTCTGATTTATTGCCTGGCCACTGTAGAGCACAGGTGTAAGGCTGATCGAATAATTAATGCACCGGGTTTGTGGTGGTAAGGAAAAGAGGTGGCCAAGAAGATGCAAGGTAAAACAGGACAGGCCCAACTGGGAGAGTCTTCATTGTGCTGTAAATGTGTAGACCACTGAGTGGAGTGATACTTGATGTACTGAGTTGTCACAATCACATCCGTGACTTCATCATTCTGTTCCTCCTTCTCTCAGGTCTGAGCAGCATGTGCTTGCTCAGCTCTGGCAACTGCAAACGCACTGATCAAGCAAAGTCACTTCAAACGGCGGGAACTCAGAGCTTTCCTCTGTCTCCCGTGAGCCCTTTAACCTCTCAGGCACAGCTGACAGAGAAGCTGCCAGTTCACACAAAGAGCGTCCTCAGCGCCCTATGACGACATCCTTAGCGCAAGCTCAGCACTCCCCCTCCCACAGGGCTTTTTTTCCTTTAAAGAACAGAAGGGAATAGCAGAGGAAGTACCCAAAATGGCACACAATGTGTGGGAGAAGGAGGCAGAGTACATCAATCTAAAGACGTCTCAGTTGGAGGTCACCCTGAGGTGAGGTGCCCCCCGGGTAGGCTGCTCTCTGGGCCTCAACAAGAGACTGGGGAGTATCTCCTGGACGGACTTGGTCTGGTCTCCATCAAACTGCCATACTGAATCCGTTAGATGTGTCTGTGAGGCTCACAGAATGATACACAACATTTTCCCCTTTTAGCAGTGAAGACACAAGTGTTATTTAAGACACAGATGGACACAGGCTTAACTTTGAGGAGAAATAATTCAAGTTTAAGATTATGTATGTCTTTTCAACTGTTTTTACTCATCAGGCTTTATTAAATAAACAACTGACATCCATTAGTTTCATAGTGACATTAATAGCAGCAAAGCTTACAACAGCTCAAAAAACATGTGGCCCATTTCACCCTTAACTCTACGACACTTTGTATGTGTGCTACCATTACAATGCTGATCGATTCTCAGTATTTAAAAAGTCTGTGTCCACATATTTTCTAATAAGACTTGAATCTGTGAGTGACTGCATTTTATTGTTTAATATTTTATAACTGTATTTTTTTTCCAAAATTATATCACTACTAAGTATGCAGTACAATTTTACTATACTTAACTCTCTGCAATCTTTAAATCACAGCTTAACTATCACTAAATAACTTCAGAATCTTCTGAGTGAAATAATTATAAAGAAATAAGATTTTAAAGAAACTGAGACCAACACAGTCGAGGGTTGGTGGTGTTCATAACACAGGGCAGAGCTTCTTAAGTGCAGGCCTCTGCACTCTCAGTTCACATATCCCGATAAGATAAAACATTGAGACTGTGCTGTTTATATACACACACAGAGACATGCAGGATCTCATAAACCCCCTTCTTGTCTGGCCTCTTTCTTCGGGGCAGGATTCAGCCTGGAAACTCTGGGAATTGGTTTTAAAGCACTAACAAGAAACAGCTGTGAAACAGGTCAGAGGGCCTCCAACCAAATGGATTGGCTCTCAGGTGATTTTTTTCTCCTCCACAGTCTGATATTGCTGCCCTGCTCTTTCTCTTTTTGTGAGGTGACCCTCATTTTAAGGTCCACATTTCACAATGAAAAAAGTTGACTATTGTTGTCACATATGGTACATATTTATGTATTTGATTTTTTAATCAAAGTTTCATTACAAAGCCTAAAGCTTCCAAAAATGGGTCTTGACTGACTCTCTGTAATTATTTTGGATAGCATGATTAGCAAAACACAATATCATCTCTCAAAAGATGCTTGAAATAAAGATCTTTATGGACACAGAATGATCTGTTTTCAAACACACAGTTCTAAGTTGTTGTTTTTTTTTTTTTAAATTAGCCTTAGAATTCGGACAGTTGTGGATTAAAATGTATGCTTCTTTTGCCATTTAGTTTCTGAGAACGGAATGATGTATTCAGAAACTAGTAAAAATTCAACTTGGAATACTTGGACTTATCAGGGCAAACAAACAAACAAAAATGAAAACTAGAATGGGATTCCACTGTCAAAATATCATCTGAGCTGAACTAAACTGAATATTTATAATATAATCATCTGTCAATATAAGATATATTTTTACTCTGCCAGGGAACGGTGGAGTTACGTGACAATCGGTGTCTGTGAATCTGTGAATCCGCCTGTCTGCCTGTGTGACACATCACTCAAAAACGGATTAACTGATTTGGATGAAATTTTCGGAGGAAGTCAGAAATGACACAAGGACTACCTCATTAAATTTTCACAGTGATGCAGCTTATAGTCTGTGACAAAATAAAAGCCCATAACATTAAAAATACATCTTCAAAATAAAAGCATGGAGGGAATGGTTATTTTAACACTCGCAAAACAAAGGCTTGCCAAAAGTGATGAACTGATCAACAGACTTTTATAAGAGAAATTTACATGCAATTTGGTATATATACATAATACGCACATGCATAACACATGCCTGTGCTCAGCGCAAAGTCATTTTGTATTAAAGATTTCATCCACTGGAAATGATACGTCAACTGAGCAGCCTTGGCGGAGTACTGCGCTCTCTGAGCGCTTTTCTAGTTATTAATGTAATGGAAATTTGTGGTTAAAGCCTACAGTGTATAGTCTACCATGCAAAGTTTTTTTTTCTGAGCTTCAAATGAAGGCATTCTTCTTGAAGGCAGACTTCTTTTCCATCTGGTGATGTAGCCGCTAGCTGGACTCAGTAAATAGACGGATCCTGACTCATCACACTGACAGTCCCTACATCCACACACACAGGAACAGGGGACTGGTGTACAACCCCACTTAATTTAAAAGCCTGAGAGCAACTTTTCCCTTTAGCTCATTGCTTTTCTTTGAATCATCTTGAGTTTTCATCCAGAACTGATGAAAGGAAGAAGTCTCATGTCTCAGCATGGAATACCCTGCGGTGTGAAAAAGGGGAAGAGGCAGTGGATAAAAATAACTAAAATTTTCACATAAAATACTTTTATTAATTGATGTGTTTCTTGGAGCAATTTAAATTTGTGTTCGAGAAGGTTTGAAAGAATGCTTAGGCAGTGTTACTGGTTACTAGTAAATATAGTCACAATCAATTTTTGATTTTCTCTTGTGATTCGTTTCAAAAACAATAAACAAAACTCCCTGGTGTTAAGCAAAGAAACAAGAGTAAATGAGTAAGTAAAGAGTTTAGGTTGATGCAGTGATAAGCAAAGAGGAAAGGAAAGAGGAAGTAAAGGAGGGTATGAATTATTGGGGCTACAACCTCTGGGATATGCCAGGTCACAAAACATGTGTTTTGAATGCTTCTCCTCCTTGGGATGACAGAATTACTAAAGCACCAGTGGCCAGAGAAGCTACTTTATACTTGAAGATCTCATCTCAAGTTAGATCTTGATGCAACGAATAACGGAATAATGTTTTTTCTAAAACATTTTTTGCACAATAACTCCTATACATAACCATTTGTGGAGCCTTGCATGTGTTTTAGAAAGTTTTTTTCTCCATGTGAATTTTGAAAATTCACAGAATTCTTTACATTAACAGTGTTGGATGGTATTAATCCTTGACTCATTCATTGCAAAGATGATCTCTCTCCTCCCTGCAGCTACCTTTGGCAGTAAGGATGGTGCTGTTAAAGTGATCAAACAGCAAAGCAGCGCTTGCATATTTCTGGTTGTTCTGTAGCCTTAAGGGAAAAAGATATGTTTACTTGGAAGTCAAACAAATATGGGGCCCCATGAGTAACACATGTCGCTTTCATCAGGCCCTTACTGCCAGCAGGGTCAAACCATTTATAAAGGAAAGGGGTTTACGACTTTGAAAAAGAAGAGAAGCCTGATCCGCGTTAGTCTACATGTCTTTCTTCATTAGATCATATGCAGGCAAATGTAAAGGCCATTGAGGAGAGTTGAGAAAAGCCAAAGTCAGAGAGGAAATAGCAAAGACAGAAAACAGTTACCCCATGGGGGAAATGGCACTTGCATTTGTGTACAAATCAAAGGAAGTTTGCTTTTTCTCCACAACCATATTTGAAATTCTGAGCAACTTTGACCGAGTTTGCTGCATGTGTTTGTGTGTGTGTGCACGTGACTGCAATGTGAACATGGTTTTTGACAATTGACAGCAGGGCAGATGAAGGCTCTGAAAGCTCCAGAGACAAGAGCAAGTGGCCAGGACATTACTCAGCAACAACAAACAACAGCCCTCAAGATAAGGAATCATTTGTCACCAGAGCCGTGCTGACAAACAGCATGCATTGTGTGATAAAATTAGCCAACATGCTGCTTCCCTTGTGTGACACCACAAGAGTTGAGTCACCCCAGGGTATGTCTGTGGGGGAATCTCCTTTATCTGACAAACACTTTATAGATACAGTCAGGAAGGGCTCTCAATCATGAGGAAGCTGCTTTGCAATTTTGCAACACAGTTTTAATTCATAAGGGTTTTGTTTTATGCTGGGGCATTGCAATGCTATTTTTCAATATCAATAATATTAAATAATATTCTGAGGAAATAATTGTCAAATTATAGCAAATGTGACAAAGATATTCTTCTTCTTTTCCTTTCGGCTTTTCCCTTCAGGGATCGCCACAGCGAATCAATTGCCTCCATCTCTGTCTGCTGCATCCTCTTCTCTCACACCAGCTACCTTCATGTCCTCTTTAACCACATCCATAAACCTCCTCTTTGGTCTTCCTCTAGGCCTCCTGCCTGGCAGTGGGAAACTCAGCATCCTTCTACCAATATATTCACTCTCTCTCCTCTGGACATGTCCGAACCATCTCAGTCTGGCCTCTCTGACTTTATCTCCAAAGCCTCTAACATGTGCTGTCCCTCTGATGTACTCATTCCTGATCCTATCCATCCTGGTGACTCCCAAATAGAACCTCAGCATTTTCAGTTCTGCTACCTCCAGCTCTGCCTCCTGTCTTTTCCTCAGGGACACTGTCTCCAGACCAAACAACATGGCTGGTCTCACCACAGTTTTGTAAACCCTTCCTTTCATTTTAGCTGAAACTCTTCTATCACACATCACACCTGACACTTTTCTCCAGCCGTTCCAGCCTGCCTGTACACGCTTCTTCACCTCTTTTCCACACTCTCCATTGCGCTGGACTGTTGACCCTAAGTACTTAAAATCCTCCACCTTCTTGATCTCTTCTCCCTGTAACCTCACTCTTCCACTTGGGTCCCTCTCATTCACACACAGATACTCCGTCTTGCTGCGGCTAACCTTCATTCTTCAGTTATTATTATTATTCTTTAACACATTTCTTTTCATGCAATTCATGTCATTTCAGGATTTTTGTAATATCAGTGTTGCCCCTTGTCCGATTTGACGTGTAGAAACTGCTCTTCATATCTCCTAGTTTGTAGTTCAACACATTTCCACTGGGAAGCATTTTAACCACAGACCTCAACAAGTGACCACACAGCTGACCACACAGCAGTCCTTCTGGAACAACTAGCCCATTAGTGCTTATTGACATTGTGAAGGGGTTGACATCAACAACATCATTCAAGAGCCAAAATGGGACAGCTTGATGCCTCTCTCAAAACCACTTCAGTAGAAGCTGAAGAATTAAAAGTGAATTTCCAGCAGATTTTCCTAGAAGGCCTGGGGACTCAAACTAGCAGTCTTTATTGACACCCCCCTCCCTCCTTTCAAAAAAAAAAAAAAAATAGAAAAAAACACCAAAAAAATGAAATAAATGCACAGAAAAACATGTTTATTGATATTTATCCCAAAATTACAATACAAAAATGCGCCCTTTGTTGTGTGTAATCCAGTACTGTGTTACATGTTTGTTGCGTACTGCAGACAGCACTGCCCAAAGCCAGGCTGGAATAGTTCATAGGACTACACATTCCCCTTAGTGTGCAATCAGTGTCCTTGCTTACCAGGAATCAGCTATTCTATCACTAGGTTTTGTTCAAACAATTCTCCAAGCATTTTTAACAAAATAGTAAACATGTCAGCGGGTCGAAGGAGGGTCTTCTGGTGTCTGCATCTTTACTCCTATTTAAACCCACTGCCATGGTGTCAAAGGGTAATATTGGTTTAAGACAAGCTCATCAGTTAGGCAGACAAGCACCATACATAAATCTAAGCTTGTGACCCCAAAAAATTTCTGAACTGGCAGGATTCCGCTATGACACAAATTTGAGTCACGTCACGCACAGAACTTTAATGTAATCTGCATTTGAAAAAAAGCCAAGTATCTACTTTCCAAACTCAGGAAATCGTTTTTTTGTTTTGCTACTACGTACTTCTGAACAACTGCACTTGTCACCCTGTTACATTCATTTGACAGCTATATTTGCGAGCTATCCTGCAGATTATCCATCCATCCATCCATCCATCCATCCATCCATCCATCCATCCATCCATCCATCCATCCATCCATTATCTATACACTGCTTAATCCTCATTAGGGTCACAGGAGGGCTATCCCAGCTCACTTAGGGTGAAGCCAGGGGACACCCTGGACAGGTCACCAGTCTACCACAGCGCTACACATAGAGACAAACAATCAAATTCACACCTACGGACAATTTAGAGTTATCAACTAACCTGAACATGTTTTTGGAATGTGGGAGGAAGCCGGAGTACCCAGAGAAACCCAGTACACGCACAGGAAGAACATGCAAACTCCAGAAAGAGTATGGGAGGGCTGGGACACGACCCGAGGATCTTCTAGATGCAATGCAAAAGTGCTAACCACCAAGCCACTGTGTAGCCCCTGTCCTGCAGATTAGTTCATTGTTATTATTAATCATGATTAAAATGATGTATTTTTTATAGATTAACCTACTCAATAGGATATGTAATACAACTCAGCCTTCAGTTTTGATCATACTACTGTAAAATCATGTTTACATGTACATGAATCAGTCTAAAGATATACTATGTGTTATAATGATAGCTGTACTTGGGTGATATTTTTACTAAACATTTTCCTGGATATTTACTTCAGCAAGATTACAAATGAAGGGATTTTACTTGTACAGAGATGTTTTAAACTGTGGTTTGCGACTTTATATTTAAGTAAAGGATCTTGCATTAGCTCTAGCAAAGTACTTACATCACTTGATTGACATGAACCATTTCATTCATGCTTTGTGGTTGGTGGCTCATTCATGAGTTCTTATTAAATCATGTGGAATTTTACACAAATGGCACTAATAACCTTTTGTCTTTTTCTAAGCTCATGTCAGTGGCTGCAGCCCTAAAGAGGATGCTGGAGTGGTGTGTACCAGTCTTAGTATGTGAGTTTTTTGGGGTAGTAAACTTTACAAGAAAGATTTGGTGTTCAAGTATGTGTTTGCTAAGAAGGTATTAGTTCTTGGAGCAAAGTTCCTACTTTGCTGCTTCAATTATTTGTCTCAAAGAGAACAGCCTCTTTTGCCAACCATATAATCATTTGCTAGAAATGGAAACTCTTTGATACAAGTGTCTATGACCGAATGATGCTACATTTTCTCCCGACAGTACAGATTTCAAAGAACCCAATTCAACTGTGTCTCAATAGAACTTTGTTGTAAATGCCCTAATTTATGATAATTACCTGATTGGGATATTGACAGGATAGATAGATAATTCCTGCCTCACATCAAGAAAAGAGTGGGCCCATAAGAGCCTTGTGTCTTTCACAGTGTTCAGTAGGCTCTGTGAAAGCTAGGGAAGGCCCACTAGTGACCAAAAGATCTACCTGTCACACTAGAGACTTTAATTTGCTGAATAAACAATTAAGGACAGGTGACATTACTCCTATGAAGATCTCAATGAGAATGTAAAACTTTCAAGTTAAGTCTGCCTTCATAGCTTCCACTGTTCATATGGAACAAGTAAAAATCCTACCTTTTTCATTGATCCATTGGATTCCTATTCACTCATAGTATACGATCACACAGCATCTGGACTGTATTGTGTGTCTAAACATGTAGCCTACAATGCTAGAGTGAATATGTCAAAACATGTAAATGTTAAAATATGAGTCCAGTTCCACATTGAGGCATACGATCAAAAAGTTAAAGGCCACTTTGGGGGAAAGCTGCTGATGACAGTGAAAAATGTAGCTAAAGCATGCAGGTTCTGATTAAGGCCTGAACTCTCTACATCCCTTGTTGTCATGTAACCTAAAACTACTAGAGACGCAGGCGACTGGGCTGTGATTACAGGGATAAAGGCCTCATTTGTAAAATGACTGAAAGCACCCAAAAAAAGAAAAAAAAGAAAATCGAGACAAAGTTGTCATTCATAGAGGAGTCATCTCAGACTGACTGAAGTCTTCTTTTTAGCACAGAGCACTAAATTCAAAAGATACACTTAGTTTCAAATGCTACTCAATACTGTTTTTTGTCTTAAAGGTTGCTGTTACAACAGTATTTTCCAATTGTGGTGAGAACGACTTAGACAGTGTTAGCTGCTTTATAATAGCATAAACCACTTAATGTAATATTTATATTTTAATGTACTTTCAACTTAGGCTTGGACTTGACAAAATTACAAGTCAAATTCTATGTCAATAACTGTGGACAAAGAGATTAAAAGACATGGGCATGTATGCACATGGTGAATGTAACTAAAAATATGTTGAGCTGTGAAATGTGGGATCCTATGTTTTTAGAATTTAGCCAATAATAAGGATTAAAGTCATTATAAATTGTCTTCTCTTGCTCTAGACAACATTAAATACCCTGTTCAATACTGACATTATCTGAGACATACACTACTGTTTAAAAAATTGGGGTTACTTAGAAATGTCCTTATTTTTGAAAGAAAAGCTGTTTTTTTTCAACAAAGGTAACATAAATAAACCAAAAATACAGTCTTGACATTGTTAATGAGGTAAATGACTTTTCTAGCTGGAAACGGCTGATTTTTATTGGAATATTTACATAGGGGTCCAGAGGCCCATTTCCAGCAACCGTTACTAATGTGTTCTAAAGCAAAATTGTGTTAGTTAATCGTATTGCAAGGCAACTTGATGATTAGAAAACCCTTGTGCAATTATGTTAGCCATGAATCAAAGTGTGACTTTTCATGTAAAACATGAAATTGTCCAGGTGACCCCAAACATTTGAATGGTAGTGCAAATGCTGAAAACATTTGGAGAGCAAATGGTGGGATTTTATTAAACTTCGATGTTTTTAAGGGCAACAATAAGATCCCTAAATGTAAAGGAGTTTTTGTGACATAGTGAAGCAATTACATTGTGGACTCATGCCAAACTCCAGACTCCAAACCAAATCCAGAGTAAAGTCTTGTATGCTTATCTTGACTCTATCATAACAAGAAAGTTTTGTTTCCAGATCTAAATTCCATTTACTAAGTCAAACTTGTTATTTTATACCTTACAGCATTCTTGTTCAGCTTCTACACACAAACAAACAAAACAACTATAGATTGACATATTATACAATTCTTTTACTATTTAGTTTGGTTTTCTCTTCAGCAGAAATGAACAAACAAAAAACATCTGGCTTTTTGCATTGGAGATTGCCTTCCTAGAGTTTGGCCATTGTGGCTTTTGTTTTTGCTGGGCCTTGATTAGAAAGCATTTTCTCTTTGCCCTGCTTCAAAGCCCCAATCTAAGAGCACATTGAAGTTTTAACAATCCCTGCCTGGCTCATGATAATGATCCACATGTGGCCCAGTCATGATCTTCATCAACCAACTCTTGTTCTTTTAGTGGGGAAAGGGTGCCACATGTTGCCACTGTATTATTCTTAATTTTTTCTTTACATGTACCACATTAAGGTCTCACAACAAATGCCATGTGAAGTTCCACTGTATGCTGTGGTTTGGGAGAGTGGGGAATGAATTATGAGTCTGGCAAAGGCTATAAAGACAGTGGTGATTTTGGCAGCCAATACTGGAGACAAAAAAACTATCTCCAGTGTTTTTTTTTTTTCACTATAGAGAATGGATTACCGGTGTAGAACTACTTGCCCACACCCACTTCTCTAAATCAAGCAGTACTTTAAGTATCTTGCATACACATACATAGAGTTGGCAAGAAAGGCTCTTCTCTTCATAGATTATTTTTTTCGCCATCTTCCTGAAGACTGATAACAAAAAATGCAGTATGTGGTCTATTGAGCAAACTATCCCAGCTGCATAGAAGGCATAGTATTCATCATATCTACCCCTACACCCTGCTGTACATATTGCTGTTTTCAATGTAAGCCAACACACCAGTGGCGTTGAGGCATGCATTCTTGAGATGTAACCATGTCACAAAACACTACTGCCTTATTTATGTCCATCCAGCATCAATGCCTTTTGACACTTCAAAAAGCTGTGAGTTTTCATATTTCCCCATAGATAAGTGACTGCTCTACTTCTTGTGTGGTGTTGTAAATGTCACAGTGGATGAGCAGAAGCATCTATTAGAGTTCTACGGAGCAACACAAAGGTAATTTTTCATGGTAAAACAAATCCTGGTAAAGAGGAGAGATAGCATTAAAAGACAGATTGGATTAAAAGTGTAATCTCCTTCCAAGGAAAGTCTATGGTTAAAATTACAAGTGCAACCTCTGTTTAACAGACAAGGACCTTTTATAGTCATGTGAACTATGAATGTTTTCTGGAACAAAGGCAGATGTAGCATGAATCTGGTATAGCATTACTTTAACACCAGACACTGGCTTTTCATTTCCTTCCAACATTCAACATTGATTCTTTTAACCATGACTGCAATCTTTCCAGAGCCTGAACCAAGTAGTCTTTTGTACCTAAACATAACTAAATTAGAAAACAATCTCACAAGCCTATCTAGGGTAAAACAAGTAGTGTTTTGACTATATTCTAGCGTTCTCACACGTCTGGGTGGTATTTGTAATTTTCAAAAGAGCTCACCTGATTTTGATTGCAAATTTAGAACACTGTTGGACCTGTGGTGGACAGCTGAAGAAAGGCAGGTAGCCAAACAAACTCCACAACTCCAACTCCATTTTTTTCATTTTCAAATTTAAAGTCTTCAGCCCCAACGACCGATGCCATGTGACATTTCTTGAGGCTGTTTTTCAAATTTTAAACAGGTCACCCTGGAGCCTCAAAGGAATTTATATAACTTGAATTGATGGTGTTGAAGAAAAACCAAATACTTCATATTTTGGTTGAAACTGTAAAGACTCTTCAATTGCAAGAGTAGAGGACCCATGTGCATTCTACATGTGTAGGTCTGTGATGGAATGATGGAAACACCAAGAAAACCATGAACTGAGTGTTTCACTGTACAAAGGCACTATTTAAAGCAAACCACTCTGCAACTGGGCCTACAGAAACAGAGGCATGTTTCTATAGTGACAACCCAGCTCAAGCCATGTGATCTCCCACTGTCAGAACACCACTTGTCAGCTCCTATTAGAGCCAGCGGTTGCCTCTGCTTACATGTGGTACCCATCACCCCAGACCATGAGGTAGCGATCCAGTGTAGCTGCTGCAGCGTCTGGCCCCAGGGGACGCTTGGTTCATTCAGTCCTGGGATCACCTCAGGTTATATGTGCCGTGTTATGACAGCCTAATGGTGCTAGTAACTGTGTGGCAGGAGAGTGAGGGAAGGGCGAGGGGGAGGAGGAAAGTGAGAGAGTGAAAGGAAAAGACGCACAAGTGCTTGTCAGAGTTTCAGCAATGTCAATAATATCAGCGACTGGAACATAGGACCAAAATGGTTGGTTTGCAATAGCATTGTATGAAGAAAAAACGTGAAAATTTTAGAGGATTTTTTTATTTTAGCGAAATTTGGAATATCATAAATAAGAATATCTAAAAAAAAACAGTTAAGATTGGACAACAGAAGTTTTTAGACCTAAACATTCTTAGCGTTTAAAAGTCAGTATAATTCAGATAGGGGTTAACTTTCACCAAAAATTTTGAATTTGTCGTGCATTAGCCTACAGAACTCCCTGCTCCCTCTTCCATCTCCCTGCACAGACTCTTATGAGCCAAGTCAAAGCCAACACAAATTGTGAAAAGTATTAAGTTACCAGTGCGTAAGAAAGGTAAAAGTTAAGCCGGAATACAAGCATACTCACTCATCATCTCTTCACCATAACGAAATAATTTACAGCATGAAATAATTAATAAATATTCATAAGCAAGCTACATCTGTAAGCTGTTTTTTTTTTTTTTGCCTCTCCTTGTATGAAGAGTGGTGAGTCACCCGAACTGAAAGCCTTCTATTATTGCTATTACTCCATCTGCCCCATGGCCAAGTTCTTGGGCAATTACACTGTCTCTGCAGCTATGACAGGCTGCCTGAGTAAAACATTAACCAAACAGTTTGGATAGCACACACACACAAATGGATTTACGCTTAACACTCATTTCACAAAATCACTAGCAATCCAGCATTGAGCAAAGTTGCTGTACACCTGCAAAAACAGCTTTACTGCAGTTTCCTTCCATGAGGTAATCAGTGTAGTCTCACAAGATGCTTTATAACACACTAAGAAGTGCTTTCCAAAAAAATTTCCTCTCACTTTTTGGCACAATAATTCCATAAGAAGTCAAGTCATTTGTGATGGGCCGGTTTTTATGTCTTTAATGGTTGAGTGACAGCTTGGCAAGTGTGAAGTATGCCACAATTATTTGAATTCCTCTGCTTTAAATTAGAAGAATATTTGTTTAAGGGTTGTACCTGAAGATTACTTCAATTATCGGCTAATCTGTCAATTACTTTCCTGGATGGTCAGTTTAAATCTCTGGTCAACAAAAGTAGAAATCGTAATCACAATGTCATAGCGTCAAAGGTGACATCTTCTCCAAGATGACAAAGAATAATGTCAAATCTCAAAAAATGTTGTTTAAGATTCAGATCACATACAACTAAGAAAGCTGTAGGTCTTTTAAATGATGAAATCAGACTAGGACACTTTCTAAATGATGCAAGTATTGATCACTCTGGAATACAGGTGCATTGATTGATTTATTCCCAGTTCTACTATACTCCTAATAAATTTCCATTAAAGTTTTTACACTTGTCACTTCAGGTTAAGCTGCATTTAACCCCTTGACGATTGTTGTGAATTTGTGACATGCTACTTTCATTCAGACTGCCGCTGAGATAGCGTATGCATTCCCTTAATGCCGTGCATATTCAATAAGTGCCTAGGAATCTTTTGCAAACACTGGTTTCTCATAGGATCAGTTGGAGTGGGACCTAAATTATTACACACGTGGACAAAATTGTTGGTACCCCTCAGTTAAAGAAGGAAAAACCCACAATTCTCACTGAAATCACTTGAAACTCACAAAAGTAACAATAAATAAAAATGTATTGAAAATTAAATAATCAAAATCAGCCATCACTTTTGAATTGTTGATTAACATAATTGTTTAAAAAAAACAAACTAATGAAATAGGGCTGGACAAAAATGATGGTACCCATAACTTAATATTTTGATGCACAACCTTTTGAGGCAATCACTGCAATTAAACGATTTCTGTATTTGTCAATGAGCGTTCTGCAGCTGTCAACAGGTATTTTGGCCCACTCCTCATGAGCAAACCGCTCCAGTTGTCTCAGGTTTGATGGGTGTCTTCTCCAAATGGCATGTTTCAGCTCCTTCCACATATGTTCAATGGGATTCAGATCTGGGCTCATAGAAGGCCACTTTAGAATAGTCCAACGCTTTTCTCTCAGCCATTCTTGGGTGTTTTTGGCTGTGTGTTTTGGATCGTTGTCCTGTTGGAAGACCCATGACCTGCGACTGAGACCAAGCTTTCTGACACTAGGCAGCACATTTCTCTCCAGAATGCCTTGATAGTCTTCAGATTTCATCGTACCTTGCACACTTTCAAGACACCCTGTGCCAGATGCAGCAAAGCAGCCCCAAAACATTACTGAGCCTCCTCCATGTTTCACCGTAGGGACAGTGTTCTTTTCTTCGTATGCTTGCTTTTTGAGTCTATGAACATAGAGTTGATGTGCCTTACCAAAAAGCTCCAGTTTGGTCTCATCTGTCCAAAGGACATTCTCCCAGAAGCTTTGTGGCTTGTCAACATGCATTTTTGCAAATTCCAGTCTGGCTTTTTTATGAGTTTTTTTCAGCAGTGGTGTCCTCCTTGGTCGTCTCCCATGAAGTCCACTTTGGCTCAAACAACGACGAATGGTGCGATCTGACACTGATGTACCTTGACTTTGGAGTTCACCTTTAATTTCTTTGGAGGTTGCTCTGGGCTCTTTGGATACAATTCGAATGATCCGTCTCTTCAATTTGTCATCAATTTTCCTCTTGCGGCCACGTCCAGGGAGGTTGGCTACTGTCCCGTGGGTCTTGAACTTCTGAATAATATGAGCCACTGTTGTCACAGGAACTTCAAGCTGTTTAGAGATGGTCTTATAGCCTTTACCTTTAAGATGTTTGTCGATAATTTTTTTTCGGATGTCCTGGGACAATTCTCTCCTTCGCTTTCTGTTGTCCATGTTCAGTGTGGTACACACCTTTTCACCAAACAGCAGGGTGACTACTTGTCTCCCTTTAAATAGGCAGACTGACTCATTATGAGTTTGGAAACACCTGTGATGTCAATTAAATGACACACCTGAGTTAATCATGTCACTCTGGTCAAATAGTTTTCAATCTTTTATAGAGGTACCATCATTTTTGTCCAGGCCTGTTTCATTAGTTTGTTTTTTTTAAATAATTATGTTAATCAACAATTCAAAAGTAATGGCTGTTTTTGATTATTTAATTTTCAATAAATTTTTATTTATTGTTACTTTTGTGAGTTTCAAGTGATTTCAGTGAGAATTGTGGGTTTTTCCTTCTTTAACTGAGGGGTACCAACAATTTTGTCCACGTGTGTATATATCTGTTATTATTGTCAAATATCTGTTCTATGTGTAACAGACAAGTTAATAATCCCCACTTAATTTAGCATCGGCTGGAAAGCAAAATCAGCAGATTTCTTCCAGCTAACTAGACAGTTTCATGACGTGATGATGGATAGTTTTAACATATCCATGTATTTCACACTGCACTTTTTGGAACATTTATAACTTAGGCCCATATTTTCTTATGACTGTTTTTATGGTTTACTGTGTAAGTACTCAGGAAGTGACCCTGGGTGTCAAGAAAGGCACTTACAAAAAAATATTATTTTTATTATTGTTGTTATTATTATTTTTATTACTCAGTCTGGATGGTAATTACATTGCTTGTCATTAAATGGCTTTTGCATGACCAAAAGTTGGGATCATGTGATTACCAGTCTGTAAGTGGTCAAAAGTTCCCCATGGATTTAGTAAGCTGTGCCAACCCCCAACCCCCGTCACCATTCATTCTTTGGGCTGAGATGTCTGCAAACCTCCACCAGCAGAGCTGGACTCATCTGACGGAAGTAAACATTACCTGGAGTGGGGCAATAATTGGCAAACACCTAGATACCCTTTGAGTGCAAATGAACAAGGGACCACAGCAAAGAAAAAGTGAGGAATCCAGACTGGAAGCAAGGTAAGAGGGGATTCAATACTCACTGCAGCTTTCTGAGCCTTCACCCTCTGTCCAAGGCTTAGGGCTACTTCCTCCTCTATAATTAAGGGGTTTTCTCCCAGCACAATGGAGAAATTAAACTGTAAAACCTTGCAAGGCAAATTACAGCTTTTCCTGGGAGTTAGAGGAAGCGTCCTGATATGTAAACAATACCCCCTCTTCAGCTGAGAACTCTCTCTCTCCCTCTCTCTCTCTTTCTCTCTCTCCCTCTCTCTCTCTCTCTCTTTCTCTCGCTCCCTCTCTCTCTCTCTCTCTCTCTCTCTCTCTCTCTCTCTCTCTCTCTCTCTCTCTCTCTCTCTCTCTCTCTCTCTCTCTCTCTGTCACTCCACCTCCTCTTCGTCTCTCTCTTTCTTCCGTGGGAATTTTAGATGGGCCAGATTCTCTCTAAGACTACAACTCTGCTGAATAAAGAGGATTTACAGTACCTTTACTGCGTAAGCATCTCAAACCTATTTTCCTAACAAAGCTAACACTCAGAGAATTTTCCCTGCACTCTATAAAGACCATAAACACATACACACATTCCTGCTAGTACACCCTTTTTTGACAATCTGAGTTTCACTAGTTGTGCAACAACTAGTAACAACTTAAAGTGGCTATTATATTGGACATATATATATGATTGCCATGGTCCTACAAAGTGTTCATCACGCACAGATGCACACACACTCTCACCACTGACCGTAGGGAGACATGGTGTGCCACTGACGATAATTTAAAAGTGGTGTTTGTTGAATGCTCTGCATCTGGAAAGGAAATTCCTTGAGTATGCCCAATGAAGGAGCTCTGTGCCACAAAAACGCAGCACAGCCATTAACCACAGCAGATGAACACAGGTAAAATTCTACACTTAATTATGAACCACAAGGGCACTTAAAGACTACAATCCTCCACTAAGGCCAATTCCCTGTTATCAATTTAAAATAAAGTGATTCAGATGTGTTTCTTTCTCTGTCCATGCTCAATGTCCACAACAAGTATCATGAAATCTGGCCTGGTAGTTGTTGTGTTATCGCGCTGACAGTCAGAGAAACAGCACTGAAACCAAAACTTTGCATTTATCTGAACCAGGACCGTAATTGGCCCCCTGTATCGAATACAGTTGCAGCTGCAGAGTACATGTATTACTACAGGGTCTTACTGAGAATTACTTTACAGTGCTGCAACTAATTACTCCGCCAAGGAACGGTGGAGTGATGTGATGATCAGCGTACGTTGGTCTGTGAATCAGTCTGTCTGTCTGTCTGTCTGTGTGAAATATTACTCAAAAATGGACCAACAGATTTCAATGGAATTTTCAGGGAAGGTCAGAAATGACACAAGAACCAAGTGATTAGATTTTGGCATCGATGCAGCTTAAAGTCTGGATCCATGGCTTTGTTAAGGATTTCCCATTGGGAGACATAGCTGCCGGCACAGCGTTGCTGTAACCATGACATGAACACTGTGTCAGTTACCTGCTAAGGTTCACATGATTGCGATCCGACTACAAAATGATCATGATTTATCAGTTGGAAATCATACAAGGAACAAAAGATTAAACTGTGGGGTGTTTCTGTTTCATCAATTCCTGCCGATGCTACATATTTGGTCACGCAATGTAGCAAACCCAGGGCAGACAATGGTGAAGCTCCTGGTGTTTCACAAAGCCTTTATTTACGTTCAGCCATCAGCCTTATTTTGAACACAAATTCACCTTTCTGTCCTTCTTGTTTTGTAACTGGCAGCCATTATCGTTGTTCCCTGTGCCGGGTATTTTTGTTTGGTTCCGCCCCCGAAGCCGTGTTGATTGGGCACTGTTGTGCCGTCATTTGCTTCAATTCATGGATCCGCACGGTATGTTTGAGCTCCGGCGTTTCTCTGTTTCATTCTTTCAGTTTGAAGTTTGCACGGTGTTGATCAAGTTTCCTTTTGTTGTGTTGTTAGCTTACGCTTTGATGGATTTTAAACGCTGCCGCTGAGCTTAGTTTAGCACCCTTGGTCGGCAGAGTGAGGTATGTGTGTTTGTTTGCTTGGTTGTTTTAAACCGTGTATGTTTTTAAATATGCATCGCAATGTAATGTATCTCTTCGTTGTTTTAGTTTCACTGTGACGAAATAAATAAAAAGGAACGTTTGCACCTGTCGGAATTAAGTCTGCTTTGTGTTCGGGCCAGGGGACAGCTACACGTTTTCTTTCATCTTTATGTGAATATTCTGACTTTTCAGAAGCATCTTTTCATCCGACGGAATGATGCGTCAACTGAGCAGCCTTGTGCATAGTGGTACAGTGGTTAGCACTTTCGCCTTGCAGCAAGACGATCCCCGGTTCAAATCCCAGCCTGGGCCTGGGATCTTTCTGCATGGAGTTTCTGTGCATGCGTGGATTTTTTCCGGGTACTCCGGCTTCCTCCCACAGTCCAAAAATATGCTGAGGTTAATTGATTACTCTAAATTGCCCATGAGTGTGAATGTTTGTCTGTATATGTAGCCCTGTGACAGACTGGCGATCTGTCCAGGGTGTCCCCTGCCTTCGCCCAAGTCAGCTGAGGATAAAGCGGTGTATAGAGAATGGATGGATGGATGAGCAGCCTTGGCAGAGTACTGCATTCTCTGAGTGCTTTTCCAGTTATAAATTAATTCTTGAGTTATCTATTCCTAAAAATCCTCATCCAGCCAAGATGTCTTCATATTGTTTTTTTGTCTGATTAATAGTATTAAAACAAAACAAAAACATACTCAATGTACAATGATACAGATGATGTAAAGAAAAAAGTTCTATTTGAGCAAGAGCCAAATAATATCAAAGAATGTAATAATGGATAGTTTTCCTTTCAAATTGTAGCTCGTTTCTCTAACTAATTGTACAAATCATTGTAAAAATATGTAGTTTGATGAAGGTGGTCAAGCAGACAAACAGTTTGTTCACAGCACTGTGCATGTTATATCCATGTCTACCATGAACATGTCTGTATTCGCTGCCGTCAGGGAATGACCCTGCTTTACTTTGAAGCCCAAGCCAGGAATTCTCAGGCTTAGCTAACATTGGGGGAAATCACCTGGCAAACAAAACATAACATGCTTACACACACACAGGCTTCCATTCAACAAACGATTTCCATTCGTAGACTGTTTATTAGACGGCCACCTCCCTCCTCTTACGTAATGAAGCTAAAGCACAGCAATTAAACCTGTACAAAATGAGGAATGTAAATATGTCTTTAAATAAGACAATTTTAATTCAGCAGTTATAAATGTTTATTTGTTAGAAATCAATTTGTGTGTATTATCATTGCAGTATCTGTGAAGGAAAGGATGACTAACATTGAACACCAGAATCTTGAAATTAAGATTTGTCTAATTCGCCTTTTATCTGGCAATTGGAACAAAATATCACATGGCTTATGTTGCCTGGAGATGAAGATTCTCATTTCCACTTGCTTGTGTTCACAACTGTTTTGTTTTTATCTTTAGCTCAGATCACGTGTTTTCTTTGCTATGTTCATTCATTCACCACCTTTACACTCCTTTATCCTCTGGAGCGAGATGGGGGGCTGGAGCCTATCGCAGCTGAAGTACAGTTTAATGAAGGTGTGGTACACTCTGGACAGGTCGTCAGTCCATCACAGCATCAACCCTTTGCAGTCCATCACTGATTTCCTTACCCCTTTCCTGAGGGGCAAATACTGTGCATACCCTTATTAGTTTGTAGAACATTAAAAAAAGTGATGGTCATAATTACACTTTATTTCTCCACCAAGGAACGCGGTGGAGTTAAGTGACGATCGGCGTACATTTGTCTGTGAATCTGTCTGTCTGTCCGTTTGCAACATTACTCAAAAAACAGACTAACGGATCTTAATGATACTTTCAGGGAAGGTCAGAAGTGACACAATGACCACCTCATTAGATTTTGGCAGTTATGCAGCTTATAGTCTGGATTGGGTATGCTGAAATGAGCAGAACTTAAGATTCAAATTTCAGACATCCTGTTTCTAGAAACTGAGAGAAAACCCTCTCCTGTCCACCCCAGCCAGAAATACTACTCAATCATCTGTTGCTACCCAGCTGTTACCGAACGACTGTCTTTGTGCCTGCATATTTCCTGCAGCTGTATGATGAATGACATTACAAATCAGTTTTCCATATGGCAGCATTTTGTTTGCTTTTTTTTGGAAAGGTGGGGAGGGTGGGGAGGCTTTTTGACAGCCTTTGCTGTGATTACAGAGTAGTGTAACTAATAGTAGCGCAGTCCTGAAGCACTTTCTCACAAAGAATATGTCACTGTGGCAAATGAATGCTCATGGCTGGCATAAAACCTCTCAAAGTGATAGCTTTTTTAAATCCCAAACTAAAGAACATTAGGCCATGAACTGTGTTGGAAAACCAGTTTCTTACTGAAATTCTTCCACTTTTCTGTTTGATTTGTTCTAAATATATCGCTTTTTCCAAGCTTTAAAATATAGAATACTGCCTCTAAGGTCAGTAGTTCAGTTATTGCTTCAAGACAATACACATAGACTGTACATAAAAGATGAACATAGCCACTATGACGTCACCCATTATTTTTTGACTGTCATTTTCAAGTTTGGCACTTGCACCATTGTCATGTTGTTGTTTTTTTTAAACTAGGCATAACAAGGGAGGGGTGGCTCTGACTGAGAACTTGGGGACACTGGACATACCTATACAGCAGCAAATTGTGAAATTCAAGGTAGCCATGCCCTAAGGCATAACATATCTAATCATTTAGTTATTCGAAGTGAGACATTCATTTACAAAATGCACATCGTGTTGTAAGTCTTGAAACTATCAATTTAAATCATAAACTCAATTGGAAAATGTTTACGGACGTAACAAATGGGGGAAGTAGGGTCATTTCCTCATAGATTTCTAAACAATTGGACTTCTTCATGCTATGAAAGGAGTCACCTCCTGCTGACTTTTAAAAGAATGCATATAGCTACCCAGACGTTACATCTATCTAAATTGTCTACTTCTCTCTAGTGTGTCAGTTGGGTGCCTGATAATCTCATTGAAACACTAAAGAACTCTGCAAGGCCAGTATTGCCAAAACCACATCTTGTTGTCTTTACATGGATGCACTTCTAAATGTCATTTTAAATTATGAATAGAGCTAGCTATTTTCCTATGCTTCCGATCTTTATGCTAAGCTTAGCTAATAACTCATAGCTTATGATGGAAAAATTAGAATAATATGAATGTTCTAATCAGTTTTGAGATCATTTTGTCGCACATAATATCCCTTGCCATTAGCTTAACATAAGCCTCTAAATGTTCTGAAATTCATCCAGAATGATAAAGATTTTCAATTTAAACCTCAGGAAACAGGGTATGTGACATTTGTTTGGAAACATCAGTTTTTTTCTTTTTGATCCTAGGTCGGTACATGAGACAGAGACAGCTTTTGTTTGTTATGCCTGTGTCCACTATTGCCTCAGAGCCTTGTCTGACCATTTTGTTGGTTGCATGGTTTACTACAGCTCACCCGTGTCCTGTCCCTGGAATGGGGCCGGTCGGTGAAATGGCCACACGCTCCTTCTGGAAACAATTCACCCTGTTGGGGATGTAGCCATGAAAAAAAGTATCGCAAAAGTTTGATTTGTCATAAATGTTTATAGAATTCCTCCACCTCCACTGCAAACCCAGCTGCTGACTGGGCAGGATGATTCTGTGTGTTTTTGGCTGTGACCCTTTTATTTAAGAGTTTAAACCCACAGGCTGGCAGGTGATATGTACAACAAGCCTGGCTCGATGTGGCTGTGCTGTGAGCTTGGGATGATTAGGCTAATTGCTAAATGCTACCAGAGGCAGAATGCATCAGCACTGAAACCTTAGATCTGTAATTACAAGAAGCAGCGACTCCCTCAGGAGGAATTTCACTGATGGCAGAAATCAATTCCCTCCTCTTGCTTTCCAGGCTGACTAAAACACAGTTATACCAGGCATTAATTGTAAGGACACCTTTTGTCCAGTGACTTACACAGGCTTCCACACACCCTACATTTTTTTAAATGCACTGACATTCTTCCTGAACATATGTTGAAGCCACCCTTTTTTGAGGTATATTATTCTCTTATGCATTCTCAGCCGATGACCGAGTAAATGCAGACATGCATGTCTCATCATGGGTGAGTGGGCTTCCTTACTCCATGCAGCACTGCGATAGATTATTTTCCTCCAGCAGCATTACTAGAAGGGTGGATCACAGCTGTGTGTGCAGGCGAAGGGGGCTGAGGGGGTTAGGGGGTTAAAACCGGAAGACCCTGACCACAGACTGTCCGCCTCTAGACCAACTCAGCCATAGGAACCGGGCTTGTTTATATAAACACCTCTCACCCATGTTTATAGCTAGAACACATTTTTGTTTTACCATGTCTAAACTCCTTGGACGTTTATTTTGCTTCACTTGAACTGTGAGTGTTAGGGCTACATTAACAGATGAAAGTAGCCAAGGCTGGCAGACTGTTAGCTCTAATATAATGTCGACCAAGGGTTACACTGGGTCAGAGAGACTGAGAATCCACAGAATACAAATACACAGACATGGACTTTCAACAAGTTCTTTGATAACATTCAACATCTTCCTGTCAAAAGAAAGTGGTTGCCTGAGGCGACACCTTAGAGAAGAAGAGAGAGTTAGGCACCTTATTGTGCTTATTCCCATCAGTCCAACAAACAAAACAGGCAGGAAGTGTCTCAGAGGCAGGGGCATGGATTACACTCTGCATGCTGGGAAAGAGCTTTCTGTTTAAGAGAGGATGAAACACATAAAGAAAAAGGGAAGTACAAGTAAGGGAGAACTGAGAGATTTGAGGGATAGGGAGAGAAAGCTGGTTGACGGGGTGTTGGCTAATCCACTAAAGCATCCATATATTGCCTCCACCTCTCTCCCACTGCTTGTAAACGGCAAGGAATGTAACATGTTGTCTTTGGGCCCTGTGCATGTAGACGCCTCTGGTACAGAGAGATTTATATTCTCAGACATTGCCCAGAGCATACCACATTGCTTTTTTAATTCTGGAGGCTTTGAAGCAGAGGCGGACCATTCCAAAGAAACAACCAATATCAGAATTGTCCTCTCATTTGAGCCTGATTTATGTTTCCTAACCACATTAGAGACCTGCCATAGACTGCCAGCTCTCATTGAGTTACATACAATAGAATCTGGCTCAGAAAACATACATAGTTTGAAGACTGGGCGGCTTAATATTTGGCTTTATGATGGCCTTCTAAGCAATCATTAAAATATTTTTCAAAAGAAGAAAGACAAGTCTCTGTAATGCTTTCAAGTTGTTAAAAATTCTTCTGAACTCTATGGTTGGATTCAGCTGGAGCTTTCTTTGCTTATCTGCTTTAAGTACACCCAAAAAATCTAGGGACCTTATTCATAATTCAGTTTTACATAAAATGAAGAAAATAATCATTATTTATGTTTATATAGCATACTAAGCTGCAAAACCTTGTGACCAACTGCCACCAACCTCTGGACGAGAGCCACATTGCTTTCTATTTCCTCTTCTTAGTATGTAGGCTAGTAATGTTGTGATGAGAACCGCCTGTAATGAGTGATGATAAAGGCAGCAACTTCAGCAAGTGCACAAGGATCAAAAACCTGTGCAATCACCAAGCACAAAAAAAATGAAGAAAAACAAGATGTCCCTCTTCTGCTTTCACGTAGCATATCTAATCTTTAAATTCTTGGCCAGCCATTATCCCAAAGTGAAACACTGGATAAGACAAAGACTGACAAAGAAAGAGACGTGAAGATGAAACATGAACAGGCAAGGGGAGAGGTGATTTGGAAAGGAAGTTAATTGTTAATAAAAAAATGCATTAATTAATTTAGGCACCAATATCTGTAATGCAGATTGCCATTAAAACAATACTGGCTGGTGGAAAGATGTGAATATGTAAATTAATGAATACAAAGTTGGATTTGAAGTGTCTAATGTTAGCTTTAGAGATATAGTGCAGATATCCAACACAAAACACAGACAGGTGTAAACTGACTGCATGGCTAATAGACAGTCATAAATTGAAAGTCATTCCGGGACAGAAACAATATCAGTCTCTCTTGAAGTCACTCTTTGAGGACAACAGTGAGTTCCTGATATTGCGCTGCTATAGACCCTGACAGGAAAATAAACAACATTGGGACTTGGTCAATAGGCCTTCCTGTAAGCTTGTTGCTTGTAGGTCTTCTCAAGTATCAGAAAAAGCATTATTGATATGCTCTTCCAAAATGGCACTGGAGATGACACCTGATCGAGCTGATTCTCTCTCAGCACAGAAGACATGAATATATACTCTGTGCAGTTAAAATGACTGTTAGCTTTAGGAGTCAGGGGAGTTGCTTCTTGTATGTACAGTCATGTAACTCAATCTACAATGCTTCTTTAAATTGAGAGGACAACATAAAGTTGCTTCGTTCAGCACACTTAACTTGCCTTGGTCAAAGAATAATTCACTCATCCAGATGTTGCACAGAAGGAGGAGCATTGTAAAGAAGGCCACTTTTCTTTTTTTCTTAGCTAAGTACAATACTTGAGCCAGCAAGAGATGAATTCTCTGACTCTTTCAACTAAGGTGGAGGGCCAAAGAGTTAAACCCAAAGGGGGCACAGGGGTCTGGCATGAATGCAGTCATCCCTGCATAACCCCAACCACTGAGCTTCCCCTACCCCCTCCTCCACCTCTTAGCCGGTCGCTGGAACCACAGCAGCGTAAGAGCCTCATTTAGGAGCACAGAAAGAAAGGCAGAAATCTCTTTCTCAGGAAGATTAGTGGCTGTCCCTTTGGAGTAGGCCTGTGGATGGGGGCGGATGGGGGGAGGGGGTGGTCTATTTTTCTCTGGGACATTTTTCTTTGCCAGTGAGGCCCGTGACCCACACCAGAGCACCTTCCAGAGAAAGGGCCTGTGCCCAGTGGAGAGACCCTGGTCTCCAAGTCAGACTTATCCATGATGACCATGATTAACATCCAGCTCCTTATCGCAAATCTGTGCTCTCCTCCCAGAAAGACTAATTATACAAGACTACTCTTCTTCATCCATCTATGTTGCAATGACCATTTCGAGTCTGATTGGTAAGACGTGATCCATTTTCATGAAGAAAGACTGGTGGAGAAGTGATTTAATGTTGTATCCTTATTTAGAGACGGTAAGTGTTGACAAAGGTGAGGACATTTTTCACCCTCCTTAGATACATCAAGGATGTGAATAACTATCTGTGGACAATGTGTTTTTTAGGCTTAAGAACATCGATCTTTGCCCAGGCTTCACAAGCCATGGCCAAATTCTAAGAAAGATGAATATAACACACTGGTTAGGCAGAAATAATCACTGTTACCGAGCTTGTCTGCTCCACTGGCCTCGTACAGTCAACACCAAGAGTGAGCGATGATGGAAAAATTCTCTTTGGCAAACTTTCGCAAAATATAATAAGGGCTGTAAAACAAGTCTGGCAGATCTGTGAGCTGAGGCTAGAGGAAAGCAGGAAAACACAACACATCTGAGCGCCTGTTCACTAGTCATTGGTGTGAAGTAGGGATGAGGGGGTGCATCAATCACAGGTATTCCTTTGAAATCATGAGATGTTTTACAGTCCTGGAAGCGGGCATCTAATCTGAACACATGTTACTCTGACATGGTAAAGCACAAGCCAACACAGACTCGTAAATCCCGAGGCCTGGGAGTCAGGTTGCAAGGGCCAAACTTGTGGAAGCACGCCCTGTAGCAAGATAGATGCAGGCTGTCACACTAAATGTGGGTGCCCATTTAAAACCATTTAAAAGGCCTTGAGAAACAAGCCTGATTCTTGTCATATGGACTGAACCCGACTTGGGCTTTTGTGCCAGCATCCCTGCTTGTATCCTCAGTTCTCTTCTTCTCTCTTGGACCCAGACACACACTCTTCATTAGAAACCAGACACACTTCCACTATGTTTCCATTCACAGACACAGACAAGTTCAACAGGGCAAGGCATGTCTCCATGAAACACAAGCAAAGTGAACTCTCATGAAACGAGTTATGAGATTCGTGACCAGCTGACACAATGGATTATGGTGAACAAGATGTTCTCAGGATGTTTCTACTCAAGTTACACTATTGTATTGTGCAGTTTTCTTTCCACGCTTAAAACCCCATAATGTAGTCTGGACGGCCTAGATTACTTTACAATTCTATTTCAAATACAAGTAAGCAGAGTAAATGAGGACCTTTCAGTAAACAAGTTTGTGAAATCTTACAAAGCTACTTGATTTATTCAAATTTGCCCCACATTTTGGTTGACACATGCATACTAATTTAAGAAAGAAAGAGAATTAAAACAGTAAAATTATCTAATGACATACTAATGTCCTACTTTTACTGTTCCCTTGCGAGGCAAAGTGAGCTTTGTGATGGCAGGCCACCAGGCCCTTCATTAAACTGTAAAACAACTTGAATGATATGTTCCTGCAGTGGCCCCTCACTCGATGCCAGCATGCCTTCCTGAGGGATTTCAGTGTTCACCGGCTGACTCCACCAGCAGGCGTTAGTAATTTATAACACCGGTACCTCAGAAACCTCAACATGGTCCTCCAACCTCATTGTGAGGAGTTTTCATCACACATTCACTAATGAAAACATGAGATCTCATCTTTTAATTATGACCCCTTTATTGAGGGAATCTTGCACACCCTGCACTCTTGGTGTTACCTCACAAGCACAAATAACCTCTGACAGGTGCATATTACTGTCAGAGTGGCAAGGTTATGAGAATTCAAGCCTTACATGATACACAATGGTCATAACTGCGGAAATGACTGAATAATTCATGCCACAGCAAACATAATATTTTCTTTAGCTGGTTTGAAAAACTTGTGGCCCTCTTTGTGTAGGTGCCAGGGAGGACACACTGAATTGTCCTAGTTTCTCACCACGCATCCCTAAACAATTAATGCTCAAGGCTCCTCTCGTGGCAGGCCACCAAGTCCATCATTAAGCAGAAATAGCACTAACGCCACAATGTCATACGACATCTTGTTTGCATTTCAAAGGTGCTTCCCTCCTCCCAGCCTTTATCTGAGGCCTCTGATTCACCATGTCGTCCACTGTAATGCCAGCCGCTTTTAGTAATTCATGAAATTTACACTCGGGAGGTGAGAACAAGGTCTTTCGACCTCATTATAACATTTTTTCATCACCCATTCTCTGACATCTCTGAAACATGTGGCTCCCATCTTTGGGTCTAACTCTTTTCATACGCCACCCAACTACTTATGTGAGTTGCCATAATGTTTCAGTTCGTTGCACTGTGGGGTACATAATCCCACAGAAAAACACCAGGATACAAGTGTGCTATATTATATTAATATGTGAAAAAGAACAGAGTTACAGTACTGCCAGTTTCTCATCAAATTACTGTGCTAATTGTTATACTTCTGCTATTATCTGTCAGGCCGACTGCTGCATATCCACCAAGTTAAATGTCTAGTGTAAAAAGCACATGAGAAAAAAGCATAAAGAAATCAGCTGTACCTCTGGTCAGCGTGGTGGGTGAGGGCTTCTTTGGGAGTTCTGAGAAGCTACTTCCATCCAGACCAGCACTCTTACACTCCTTCTTGTCAGTGGCTGTTGGAGCTGAAGTTTCCATGCTGCTCTTCAATTTCTGTCACAACCTGAGGGGGCGAAAGATAGCATATTATGAGTCCAATATCTGATGCAGGAAAACCTCATATGGTATAGGATGTAATACATCACATTACATTTACAGCAGCAGTAATAGTGGTTTGTTGGGCGCAAGCAGAGAAAGCAATGGACAGTTAGCAAAAACTGAGATATGACATGAATCTCACATAAATTAACAAGAAAGAGCACTAATGAAGAGCCAAAGTGCTTCTCTGCCAGGTGCCAAAAAAATGCTCATTCAAAATAATAATGACATTAGCAATAACAAAACTCCTGAAAAAGCAGCCTTGAAACATGACCTTTGTCAACAATGTGTTGCAGTTTACACCACTCACAATGGTAAAAATTTTATAATAGCAACCTAGTACTGTTGCTAATTCACAATGTTAGCTAGTGTTGAGATTTGTGACAAAAGCAATCATAGCCTAAGTGGTTATTATGGGTATGGAATAAATCAGGTTACAGTGGAAACCAGAAGTACACTGATTTGCCAACAAAACTCCATATCGTGTTTTTTGTTAACCAGAATAACTGTTAATCCCTTGTTAATTTCAGGGGGGTTAATCATCCACTGACAAGTGCTGTGGTATGTATTCACTTATCTTAGAATTTGAATGGTGGACCCTCAAAGCATGTTTGACCTTACAGGAGTGGAACTGTAACTATTATTGAAATTAAAGCTCTTTCTGGAAAAAATAAATGAAAAGACATATGGAGAAACCAAAAAAACAAACAAAAACACTCCCACAAAACTGCATACTTTCCTTTAACAATTTAACTCTAACTTGACATTGTGGTAGGAATTGTTATTATTATTATTATTATTATTATTATTATTATTATTATTATTATTATTATTAATAGTATTAGCAATATATAATTTTTGTCTTCATACATCTCTCACTGATCTTTTCATTAAATGTAAATATGTTAATCTAATTTTTAATAGTATATGTTTTTGTCAAATAACAGACCTTGACAGATCTAAGAAGCAAATGTATTAGCAAAAAAATGAGTCAAAATACAATATTTGTATTGCAGTTTCTCCATAGGTGTGTATGTTTTTATTCTTTCAATGTAACTAATGTCGGGTCCGGCCTTAAGACATAGGTTTCTCAGTTTGATGTAATGAGTTCATAGTCCCCTCTCTGTTCCAATTGTAAATGTGAATGGCCCTTAGCGCTGAGGTTTTAGCCACACACACTGTGTCAATACCTCCTCATGTCTGTGTGAAAAGCTCGATGACTTGGCAACATGCCATTTGTTTGACTTGGTGGAACCTACAAGATCATCCTCTGCTGTGAGCAAATAAGTCATTCCACACCCTCTGGTTAGCTTGTGGTCATTGCTTTTCCACCTACTTTCAGACATGGGTGAGAAAACGTGTGTGCTTTGACAGAATGCTGAGATGACAATACTGCAAAACCGAACAAATGGATGTAATTCAGAGAGGGTGGCTTCATATTTCACAGATACGAGGAAAAGTAAATCTGTCCATGTAGGTTCTGCAGTTTAGAAAAATTACTATTTTTTTACGACAGCAATGAATGCTTTGATGGGTCCTCTCCTCACACCTGTCTGCAGCTATGGGAAGCCACTTGATACTTTGTATGAACATAGCAAAGAAATCATTTTGCTCTACTGTTATAAACCGAATGTGTTTATGACTTGACTTGTACCCAAAGGACCCACATAACACTTTGAAACAGCAATCAGGAAATTAATTTTTGACTTGAGTCATGAAAACAAGTGTGATTTTTGGCTGTAACAAAGACCAGGAGAAATGGTAAAGGATCAAAGGAACATATTAAAAACATTGCAAAAGTGAACAGTGTGAGTGGAAATACATTATCAGGAATGCTGAGAACGACACTGTCAGTAAAGGAAAACGTAATTGCTCAGTGGTTACTGCTAGCTGAATGTGTGAAGTGCTGTTTTTGGTTTCATGTGGATTTCCAACATGTCATCCTTTATTGCGAGGTGTGTATACTAGCAACCATGTCTGTGACCCTTTGGAGGTGCCAGTCGCCTGTCACCAAGCCAATGTAAGCCGATTAGAGGTGGGCGACTAACAGGTTTAGGCTGCATCTGTTTCTTTTTTTTCTGCTGCCAAAACGTACCAGAGCTAGCCAGTGAGATGTCTTGTCTTGAAGAACTCCGTCACTCTGACATCACCTTAGTGATAGAATTTAATTTGCTCTTTCAAGAGCCTTTATCGCATTCAGACTTGGCCAGAAAGCCGGCTCTTTTTGGTGGCAAACCCTCTTGGCTCAGATAAGCTGTGCCCATGAACACAGCAGTGTTCGCAGCAACAGTGTTTGCCTTTCAAGCAGCCTGCCCCTTAAAATTTCTCCCCTTAACGTCCCCATCTGATGAACATCTGGCATTGCATTAATAGCTGTTTCCATGCTTTTACAGCATGCCAACTATTTGTTTTCCATTTGCCTCTGAACCTTGAGCCAATTTTCTGATGAAGAGAGCTTTGGGTACAAGCACCTGTAAAGGTCATTTAGCTCAGAATAAGAATGAAAAAGAATAGCAGGTGCAGTTCAGTGGACTCGGATCTAAAAACAGTATAACTAAAAGCTAGATTTGAGTACATTTCACTCAAAAGTGGCCCCAACTTCACCCTCAAACACCCCCCCCCCCCCCCCACACACACACACACACACACACACACCTCCTTCCCTAATCCAGTGGAGCTGTTACATTACTCCCCTCCTCCTTACCGAATGTCTCCCTACAGGCTAGACCCGTGTTGCCCCCAATGACAAGGAAGCCCAGCTCTGACAGTCTAGTACAGGTGTCAGGAACCAAGCGGACAGATGGCAGGGGCCAAAGGCGAACAAACAACAAGGGTGCACTTCTTTTCTCATCTTCTGGTTGGCTGGGCAGCCCGTTGCGGCACGAACAGGATAAGGGTCTCCCTACCCCACCCTCTGGTGCCATGTGACCACAGGCTGTGAGACTTCAGAGACTAGAGCAGGATTACTGCTACTTACAACAGACACCTAACTCCTGACAAATCAAATGATGCTTTGTCATTTAAAAAATAAATGTCATATAATTAAATTGTGTGTTGTATGTGAAACCTAATATATGACTTTCTTTACCTTGACAACACATACATTATGAAAACCTTTACAGCTGGTATGTTAAAGACCTGTCATGAGAAGAAAAACTCAATGGGTGCCCTATTATTGGCTGTAGATTATCAAGTGATTTCTGGGAAGAGCAGAGCAAACACACCACAGCAATGGCAGTCCAGCAGCAAAAAATCCATAATTGAGAATTGTGCAGTTTACTGCTTTAAATTATTTATTTAGTTCATTTGAATGCAGAGCTGCTTTTTGTGGGTAAGGCTGGACAAACCATATCCGAAACCTTCACCCTTAAAGTTCTACATTGAGGGTGCTTTGTTCTTGTTCCTTCCTGCCACACAACCACAAAACAGGATGTTTTTTTCCACCGAGAAATGTCTTTGCATTTAGTGAATTATCTTAAAAACAATCTGGGTGAAGAATCTGCAATCTGCAAGACGGTTGGCTTAACTGTGGTGAACATAGATGCCAAAAAATACATCTTGTATTTTATAAAGGCAACAAACTTTTGAGGACTATTTCCAGTAACAGTTTGCATACACCCGAAAGAATTTGATTAAGTTCTCACAAAATATCAAATTGCTATATTTGATGATTCAAAATGACAAGAGGTAGCAACAAAACACCTTAAGCTGGGTTAATGTGCAGGATGGCAACCATTAACTGAGAAGAGTACAGTTTATAGAAGAAATAGTACATTTTGATTTCCCTTCACCAGCTCTTGTGATGATGGACTGTCCAGACATACCACTTGACCACACGAGGCACCAGAAAAAGACTGAGGTAATGGCGAGAGGCACTGTTATGTTTTCTGCTACTAAGGTCAGTCTTAAAATCAGAAGAAGGTCAACTAACACCATGTTTTTCCAAAGCTAAAATCACTTGTCTTTAGAAATCTTCAAGAAATGCTGTAGTTATCTTGACAACAAAAAGTCTGAAAAATTACTTCAGTAATGAATTTACACTTTTAGGTGAGTAATTATCTTGTTCCATGGAATTTTTCTTATTTTCTCTGAAGTTGTCTTCCTGTCTCTGTTAATTTATCTTCAAGGCCCCTCATCTCAGACTTGCAGGATTTTTGTTATGAGACCTGGTGTGTTTTTCTTAGCGCCTCGTTCAGTTTCAAGTGTTCCTCTTCTCCACTACCGTTCAACAGCTCCCCTTTCACCAACACTGAAAGGAATGCAAACACACATCAAAAGAGGCCCTCTCATTTTGAAGATTTCCAGGCTTTGCTCTTCTTACTTTCTTCCTTCCTATCTTTCAGTGAATGCGATCCGTATGCTGGTAGGCTCTCTTTCCTGGCAACACACACACACACACACACACACACACACACACACACACACACACACACACACACACACACACACACACACACACACACACACACACACACACACACACACACACACACACACACGTGGATGCACACAGTCAGCTCGCACACACTCAATGAGAGGCTCACCAACTGCTGTCCCACACTCTGCTCACTTGGCAAACACAAGAGCGATGGATAAGTGAGGTCTCCTGCCCCTATGCCACCTGCAGACCTCTACTCAGGTTTCTGATGGCGACATTCATGCAGGTTAACATAACAACCACCGAAAGCCAAAATATGGTTTTGTTTTACATATTTTTGTATCCTCATCACAGATGTGAACTTTCTTTGGCGACCTGGTTAAGATCGTGCAATGAGGTCTTTTGTTTTGCATTTTGCCAGTTTGCTGTAGGTGATGTCTTGCTGTGTTGTAAAGTAGTCACAAAAATAAGATCAGCTTACTTGGTGCTCATACTTTTAAGTGGAGTGCTCTCATGCTCTTCAACTCAACTATGTCACAGATGGAAAAATTGAGTGACGAAAAAGCTTTAAGCACTTTATACAGCCGCTGCCCAGCAACAAACACCAAAACGGCAGTTAGACAGTTAGGTGCTGAGCAAGGTGGAGAGTTTAGGAGTTTAGCAGCAAAGCTTCAAGGCTTTTTTCTCTGGAGTTGGTGGTAGAGACCATAACAGAGCAACAAGAAGAGCTTGCAAGTCAGTGTTGTCTTTACTGCTTGGTTCAGGTAAGCAATGAGGTAAAAAAAAAAAAAATGTTACAGCAGGTTTGACCTTGTAGAAAGATGGGCATAAATTATATATATGCAACAAGATAAAACTTTGGTCACTGGAAGCAAAACCATTCCTGTCTCCCAAAAATTACAATACTATATAACTAAACTGTGTTCTCATTTATGTTTTAAAATATAAATTTAATTTTGGAACAAACGTAGGTTAGAGGCATAACTCAGCAACAGAACTTTCACTCATAAGCCCGTGTTTATGTTCCATGTGGGAGCTTTATTTTTAGATTTAAGACTGCACTTTCATCATTATTTTTTACTATTAGAATGATGAGTCCTACTATATCTAATATATGATTGGTTCACTGAAAAGGACAAACAGGAAAAGACTAAAAAGAACGACAAAATATTTTGAGAGATTCTGAGATACATATATATATATATATAAATAAATATATTATATTGTGCAATTATGTTAGCACATCAATAAAAGTGTGACTTTTCATGGAAAACATAAAATTGCCTGGGTGACTAAACTTTTAAATGGCCGCGCATATATATATATATATATATATATATATATATATATATATATATATATATATATATATATTTATATAATTAGAGGAGGCATGGTTAGCGTCGTGGTTAGCGTCTTGCTCCCGCCATCAGTGTGTGATACATTTTAAAAAGCAGGACTATTATGAATAAATTAATAAACGATATCAATACTTTCAACACTGCTACTTGAATTTCAATGGACTGTAAGGAAACCTAAAAAAATGGGAAAAGCAATTTCTTCTTATTTTTATTGGTCTCCAGTGTCTGCCTACTTATATATGATCTCAGCACTGTGATTTTAGACGTGTAGGGTGACTTCTGGGTGACAACTGTAAAGATTACGCTTCAAAAATACGCTCTTGGCAAACTATGATAAATGTACAGCATTGATAGTTGTACTAGGTTTTAAATGATCTGTTATATTATGTTGTGAAGTAACATTCTTAAAAACTCTTTATTGTCGGAATAATTGTGATATGTAAACTTATATGAAAACTTCTGCTCATTGCACTCCAGCTGGTGAAAGGCTAAACACTGAGGAGGAACGCTGAAACGATCAGATCTATTTTACAGGTGCACAGGTGTACGAGCAGTGGAGGTGGTGGTCAGGATTTCCACACAGGCTTCTTCTTTCATTGCGCTTCACTTGTACCGCCACTATATCCGGCTTCAGAGAGCTCCTCACATAATTCAGACCAAAAACATATGTTTTTCCTCTTGCATGGCCAGCCCTAACCGCCTTGCTCGGACTTTCTCCACTGCTCTGCGACAGTTTCAAGAGGAACCTTTAATTTAACTTACCAAATGTTCTCTTCATGACAGCCCTTTTCACTTAGGAAATACTTCCTTCCTTAGACTATTCAGCTCAGATTTAGTCTTGGCTTCTGCAGTACCTAACATTCAAATAGTAATCATTTTTAAGCCACATTCTAAAACTTTCACCTTTGGTTTACCACATTTGAGACTATCATCCACCATTAAAATGCTTTAACTTTTTGATCTATGCTTTTTTGGGGCAAAACAAATGTAACATAGAAAACATAAAAATAACAGAAAAGTTATGGTGTTGTGCTCTTATCACTTTCATACGGTGTATGCAATGTAAAGGTACCCATGCACAGGGCTTTTCCCCATATAATTACCCAAACTGAGCAGAAATACCAAATCTTTGGAGTTTTTGTGTCAAGAAATAAAATTTGTCAATGTGACATTGGGGATCAATCATTATGTTTTTCCAGGGCTGATGAATGTAATGAATCTAATGGAGAAAGGCAGATTATCTGTTCTTCTGTTCTGTTTATCTTTTTCTTTTCTATCTATTTTATTGCCAACCAAGGCCCATATCTTAAAGAACTACTTCTTTTTGCTTTACAGACACCGTTTTGAGGTAATCTGTGTTTTGGCTCCTAACTTAGCTGCTAGCAATTAGCATAGCCTTAGCTGCTGGGAAAGTAGCTAATTTCCTGATTTGTGGAGTGGTTACGGTACTCCAGATAGCATTAGCCACAGTCATGATCTAGCACCGTCTATTTCAAGGCCATATTTTAGGCTGTAAAACCCAAAAATAAGAATTCAAAACTGCATAGGTCACGAATATTCAGTGGTAAGCATACAGCAGATGTCTTGAAAATTTCTACTTTGCACCTTGTAAAAACCCAAAAGTCCACAAAATTACCAAGTTTGACTTTATTGTGCTCTGGTAAAATCCTTACATTATCAGTACAAAGCAATCCATATCATAAAAATAATGTTTTTGTTGACAAATGTTACACTGAAATGGATGGTGAGCTACAGAGACCTCAGAGAGAAGACAAGTTTAGACTAGGGCACATTCTCTGTGGGTGAATCACTTGTCTATGGAGAAAAGTCTCCGTGTGAGGATTTGAAACTTGGGTCTGAAAGGTCATGAAGTAGATCATGAGGCGCTTGACAGCAGCACATTATCCATTAGTCTGATTCAGAGGTTGAAACATCACTACAGGCTGTCACACATGTATTGATTCAGATCACTCAAGTGGAAAGGAGAGTATTGCCACAATATGTGTTCTCATACCAGGGAGCACATTTTCTATAGGGGGATGCTTAGGCTTGAAACTTGACTCAGTTACTCCAAATCTTGCTTTAAGGTGGTTTATTTCTGAATGTTTTATCATACTGGCATACAGTAAGAATGTTCATATGTATTTTCAGAATGTATTCTCGATCACAGTCCACATTTTCTTAATCTCCTATCCATTCCAGACCGTTACAATCTGCAGACTGCACTTTGGGACTCAAATCCCTGACCATCCAGTGGATTGCAGATGATACAGAATAATGAGAAGCTAACAACTGATGTAATATAAAAGGCATCTAAAACAGCAGAGAAAAGCCCTGTGGATGAGTTCTTACCCCACCCCTGAACCTGACCTTTCCTGCCAGTAAAGGCAATATCCTGTGGTTGATCTCTTTGTCTCCCTCGACCGACAGAAAACAGATGTGGAGCTCTTGGCCTATACAGTACACAGTCTCCAGCAGGGAAGAATCTACATGGATGCAATGTGGGTTTTCGTCTTGTTTCAACATTAACAAAAAGTAAAGAATAGTAGACCACAGATGTAGCATTTAACTCGTATGACTGTGTTACTCGCATAATGAGCAGTTTAAAAAAAACAAAAAAACAAAAACAAACCTAAGATACATAATTTCCACACATTCTTCTTCCTTGCAACCTTGGAACACAGAGCCAAGACTAGATATTAGAAGATGCTATTAGATTTGTAAGATTTTGTCATAAACCTGTTATGTTAAACATTCACTCGATCATTGTGTTTGAGGAAAAGTCAGGGACTCACCAAAACTATAACAGTTCATCCTAGGGATAACATCAAATTTCAAGGTGATAGATGAAATAGTTTTCAGAAGATTTGATCCAGGACTCTGTCAAATATTACTGTCTCCAAAACTGACATGGCAAAAATGCTGAATGTGAGAATTTGCTTCATTTCTCTGAATTATTTAACTGTGGAATAAAAAATCAACTGACTGCACGCAAAAAAGTTGGGACCTAGTCTCACCATCTTTTCAAGTGCATTGCTGCATAAAAAATCTAATTCACTGATTCTGATAAACATTTGAGGCTAAAAATATACTTTATATGGGCATGGTAAACAAAAAAATATTGGCAATTGAATCAACTTAATATTGTGTGTAATTTAAACTCTAATTTTTGCATCAGTTCCTTTAAGTAAAAGGGATTTAATAAAATTTGCTTGATAGTCTAATTTTTCCTTCATCGTAAGTTCTGGTTTTCAAGTCTTCACCCCTGACTTAACATGCCTGGGCAATTTCAGACATTAAAACTGCTCATGAAAAACACCTCTGATTATAGATAAAAAGTGAATTCCCTTCAGCCGGTGTTGTTTGTTTGCTGAACATAATTTCTTCAGAAGTTGCCATAACTCACATACCTCAAAAATATTTTTATAGTGCAGATATCAGCTTGAATTCCGATAAATTCAGACTTGAATTTTCTGTACATCCAAATTATTTTATATGTTGATCAATCAATAAAAAGCACAACTGTCTACAAAATGTTTTCAGTACTGACACAACACAGCTAATACTATGTTGGCCCTTTGACAATGTAATTGAGGTGTGTGTGTCTGTGTTAAAGTCCCAGCTGTCACTGGTGCCACATTGCACACTGCTGTGTTGAGCTGGCTTCCTCTCTGAAGCATTTGGCCTGGGTCATTTATCCTAAATGTGTTGTTAGCACTCATTCTCGACTACTTCAGCTGTCAATAACCTCAGCAACTACTTAAGTAAAACTAGCTTGTGTGTTGATCTCTGTGTGTGTTCCGTTGCACAACCACAGTGGATAAGCCTGCAAACCAGCAAGTAAGGGATTGGTCAAATCAATGTTGGCATTTTCTGCACTCAGGTTTCACTGTGGTGCAGCTTCCACATTGTTGCGGTGAAGTCAGCACTGCAGTAGAAGTGCTTGTGATAGGACTGCTGTTGTAGTCTGTGACTGTGCATTTCTGGCTCATTCATGCCAACTGCTGCTACTTCCTAGTCAGATCTTGGGCCATTAGTGACAGGAGGGGGCTCCCCTTGAAGTCAGTGTATGTGTGTTTGTGTTGGCTGCGGACCGACTCATAGCAGCTGTCAAAGCACATCACTAGGTGAGATCTTGTGTTAATTGCAACTACTACCAACTGCTGAATTACCTGCAATTATTAGTAGCTAAAATGCTAAATTTTTGTCCTAATGATGTTCCTCTGTCCAAAATGTGTCAGTGTCACTGTCTGCAATACCAACAAGTTCTACTGATACAAGAAAAATCCAGCTTCTTTGTTACCCCGAACAGATCGATATTATCAGCTAAATAGACTTTTTTATTTATTTTAAAACACACATTCTTTTAACATAGTAAGTAGGAGCACCTTACTGTCCCATACAAAATGCACTTTAAAATGACAATATTCTTTTTTATGTTGTTTTGTCTTTCTGTGTGTAATTGTGTGTCTTGCTTGGTTGTCCTTTTCAAGCTGCTTGTATTCCCTTTTAAATTGTCCCTTGGGGACAATAAAGTTATTTGAATTGAACTGAATTAAACTGAAAGATAATGTCATGAGCTTGGTCAATCAGATCAAGGTCTATGTGTTGGTAAATTTACGAAGACAACTTCCTATCTCTCTATCCCACTAGGACTACCTTTCTGTTGCCCCCATCTCTAACACCAACTTTAACCTGCTCATGATAAGTCATTTTAAATACATTACTGATTACTACCTAAATGCTATCATCAGCAGCAGTTTATTTTGACAGACAGCATAAAGCAAAGACTTGATCTCACTGCAGCAGCATAGTCAATCCTCTTAATCTGGTTAACAGGCTGCAGTTAGATAGCTATGACATGCTAATTCAGTTCCAAAGGAAGGCAACTAAATCCCAAATTTGGGTGTATTTACACAACAACCTGTGCACAAGCTGAGACTGAAAGAGATCTAAGAAAAAAAAAGATCTATTAGGAAATATCATTTTTACACATTAAACATAGTTAACATTGCACTTCTATGCCACTGTCTCAAAAGAGACAAATTGAAAAAACACGAAAATAACTGAAGTAGCAGAGACATAGACATGTCTATATTTAGTCCCAGACATGTGATTAAAAAAAAACCGAAATCTTCATCCCCATATGCAACTAGCAAATACATTCTAATAACACCGTCAATGGTTGGTAAGGGTTCGAATCTTTGAAACTCCTCACTCCCCGTTTGTACTGAAGGCTCCCTGACATTATCAGGATTACTGTCTTCAATGTCTAAACTCCTCTACAGAGCCATACAAGAAATCACACTGTTCTTACAAGCTGAGCTGTTCTACCTTTGACTAACATTAACCTTTATAAATCAAACTGGTGGCATATTCCTTTACTGTGTGTTTTAATTTGGTTCAGTGTGGATAACAATGTGAATTATGTAGCTCAATATGACATTCAGAAAATTAAGAGCAATATTATGACTGTCTAATCACAAGAACCTGGGTATGTCTAACTATTTTAATTTGTTGCAATCTTTACCATGCAACACGACCTTTAAACTTCAACTCTGTACCAACAGTAATGTGTACTCTGCTGCTAAGAAAACTTGACATGATGGAGATTTTTCGCTGTCTTCACAAGCTTTTTTTTGTCCTGGAATGTGCTGCTAGACTCTGACCACCTGTTGACATCACTGAGTTCACCCCGAGAGCAGAATGACATTACAAAGTCTTGGGAACAAACTGAGCACAAAGATGGGCCCTGCACGTAACAAGTGCGGTTTTCATCCTACTTTCTCTCTAATGAGCTGATTACAAAACATGAGCAAACCTCATTTTGGCCTAAAGCCACTGTGGGAGATAGAGAGAGAAGAGACGGGAGGAGATGATGGCAGTAACAGACATGTTGTGAGGGAGGAGGGGAAGGTTTCAGAGCAAGTTGCTAAAGACAACCACATGTCTGTATATCCAAGCTCAGCTCTGACTCTCTCTGTCTCTTGTCTCCAGCTTCTATCTGAGAGGAGACTGTGGCCTGGCACTAAATCAGCACGATTTGGAATCTAATATCTCTCATCATATGGAAATGCAAGAAAAAGAGGCCAGCCGCCCTGCTCTTAAGGCTGTGTCAACTTTGTAGCTACGGGAGGGCCTTGTGTAAATCACAACTTACAAACTCCTTGCCCTCTCCCCTTCCAAACACAAACCCCAGAGTTAGAAGCACAAACAGATCCTGCTCCCCCTCCTCTTTCCTTTTCTCTGTGATGACTGCATTTTGTTGTCAGTGGCCTCTGTTGGACCCCAATCTCTGCCTCTGTATCAGATTAAGGCCAGCGGCAAACAGAGCAGACAATACACCATTGTCAGTCAGCCTGTGTCAGTCTATCTTAACAGCTTGCAGTCACACAGAAAAGCTTGTTGGGTGTTTGATGAGGAAGTGATAATGATACAGTAGAAATCATAATCCCTCTCTGTGATGGCACCAACAGCTGTTCATCTTTTTTCTTTCCTCTGCCTGCCAGAAGGAAACATTGCCAAAGGAAAGCATGAGCTCTCACATATCTACAACACCTTTGTGTGCAGTTACCGTATCTTTCAAATACTTTCTCACTATTACTTGTTACTTAAAATTGCTTATTTTGTCAACCAATATTTCTCCAGGATGAAAGGTCATATCATGAAACCTATATTTTATTCCGTGAGTGAGAAATTTATTCTGAGAAGAAAGACAATAAAATTACACAAAGTTAGGCAATTGGACATTCAAGGCAAACTACGTAACTGTGTAAAATATGCAAATTGTGACAACCTGAAGTGTTCTTTCATTTAAGTGACTACAAAATAAAAATAAACACAGCTATCTGTGTATCTCCAACAGGTGAACACAGACTAAATCTTGTGCCATCTTTGAGTTGATTTTGAGTTGAATTTTTTTTTATATTACTAACGCACATCATTCTAGTTCAGGGTAATTTCCACTTAATTTTATTTTATATAACGATGTTTGTATCTTTATAGCTTCTATTTTCAACATTCCTCTTCTGATAGCTTGCATAGTGTCTGCTATGGTGAGGATCTGAGAGATGTCCAGTGATTAATAAGGATCCTGATTTCGCATTGGGTTCCTATAATACTACACTTGCAGGCTGTTTTAGACTAACCTTTGTATTCTATCTGCAAGCTGCCCCTGTGGAACCTTTTCAGTGAAACCTACCTACTCTAAGGTAATTAATTTGCCCTGAAAAACTGCTACGCTAGACACAATGCTGATTGGTAAAACTCTGAGACAATACATACTGGTTAAATTCATACAAAACAAGAAACACCACAGTTTTGCTCTCTCAGTATTAATGTCTTCTCTTCCCTACAACATAACAAATGTCCATTGTTCTATTGGATACAGAACTGGAGTTATGTGGAGGAACTCAGATTTGTCATTTTTCGCTGATTTGTGTTTTGGTCCACTCAGAGTGAGCGCTGTGGTTGCAGTTGTTAAATCCTACACTCCAATAGAAACAGCAAGGTTGAAAAGGATAATTTGAATATCTTTCGTGTAAATGTTTCCACTACCTTGGCGAAAACTGCAATGAACAGCTACCTACTGTTGGACTCATTGTGGACCAAACACAACATCTTTTATATTCGACACAACAGGTTGCCTACTTCACCTACAATATAACTTGGATGTCTACAATTTGTCTAGAGAGTTGATGGCAAGCTAGTATTTGTTAGTGCAGCTGTGAGCTGCTAGCCTCATGAGCAGAGAGCTGCAGAGGTCTCATAAGCTCATTTCATTCCAACTCCTCACTTTCAACACTGTACTGTTCAGACCCAACTGAGGGAAGAGACTTCACACAGCTCCCTCTGGAACCACAAGAGGCTTCATACAGCTATTTTTCCCCATATACTAGCCTAGCCACGCTAGACCCAGCTCTGAAGACGCAAGGGTCTAGTTACCCTCAGTAAGCCTCGAGGTTGGATGCTCCTAAAACTGGCCGACGAATCACCATGAAGTGTAGAGTCAGAAGGCGGGCGTAACTAAGTGACGACAGAGGCGCGACGATTCTGACAGAAACAACCGGAAACAACTAGCCTAGCCGCGCTAGACAACCCATGGCAACAAATTTAATTCTCTGCCAGGGTCGACAACAAAAACGACAACAGTCGTTGAGCTCCATTAGCACCGACTCTGAATAATCTTTCTGTTAACATGTCCGTAATATACTTGAGCTTCACCCATTGACTGTATAAATAAGGCTTCACCAAACTACCGCATCCTCTGATTTCCGGCGCTCTAGGCACTACGTCAGCCTATTCGTTGCGCTGATTGATTGTATACCTACCCAATTGCTGCAGAGTGATTTGAAAGACAACCTTTTAGACCGCCTCCCTCCCTGTCGAGAGTCCTTGACCCTTGCGTCTTCAGAGTATGGGTCTAGCGCGGCTAGGCTACCCATATACAGCAGTATTCCACGAAGCCTGGAAAAGGACTTTGATGCATAGAGTCAGTGGGGTTCCCCTTTGATAAAAACACCAAAAACTCATCTCATACTTTTCTATTGATTACCAAGTCAATTAATTGCTTTAACACTAATTAGTTTTTGTTTCGATGCAGTGTAATACATCTATTTTTTATTTTTATATTTCTCTTTCTTCTTGAATTACTGGTTTTATTTGGGTTGTACAAGCTGGTGAAAACAATGTGCTTGGGGTAAAGTCATGCCTTGTAATACTGTAGGAAAAGGACTTGTTTTGCATCATGTCTTTCTGTTTGCTTTTCCTAAAACTTTGATTTTTGTACCATTTTAAATGAAATTTAATACAAACATCTTTCAAGTAAAAATGAAAAAAAAAAAAACCACGGCAATCCCTCAAGACTAACTTTGCTGTGAACTGTGAGGACAAATACAATTATTCAAAGTGTAGGGACAAAAAAGTTGTTGGGGTGAAAAAAAGCCAACCTGTCACTTTCCATTGTCCACAGAGTTTATCTTGTGTTGAGATAATGAAATCAGTCTCACCATCCCCCTTCTACAAATGAACTGACCCCCTGTGACCTGGGCAGGGTTTCTCCACAAGACCCCAGAGCTACCACCACTATTGTTCCTTTGTAAGCCGATAGACAATGATGATGTTACTGCTTAAATGCTTTTGGGAAACTGGGTTTCCGATGAGTCAGTTAAGGAGTGTGCGGAGAGTTCGGCCAGAACGTGATGGGAAGATCTTTGTATACTCTGCCGGCGATGACACATCATGCATCACATGAAGCACAAGGTATACAAGACTAAATCTGTTTTCCTCCCTTTTTGGAGATACTGGAGCTGGCTAGAGTAGAATTACAGGACAAAGGCACATGCGTAGGAAGAGGATCGTTAGACCTTGCTGAGGTAGAAATACTGTTTCCCTGAGACAACTTACTTCTGTTGGTGTTGGGTATACCTGCTTATGGTGAAGGGAATGTGTACAGTAATCAATCAGGTTAATCACCTGTAATGAGCATGTCAGTTATTTTACCGTACAGCCCTTAATATGGCTTGTTAAATGTACATCAGCCTTTGTTATGTTTTCCATTGAACATGTGTTTTTGGAGGCCATGTGTGTGCGGCGTCGCTACAATCAAGCTTGACCTCTGTTTCTGTGCCGTGATTCGAGTGCCCACTCATAGCTGCTCTAGTGTAAAGAGGAGGCGGCAGGAGCGGGTGAAATGTGCTACACCCCCACCTCCCAAATCCACCACCACCATCAACCCGGATATGATGTGAGCCTCCTTAACCTCACACACTTGAGGGAGAATGAACAGGACGCCTCGAGGGGAGTGGAACAACAGGCGTTAAAACAAGCGGGAATTGTCCTGCGCCATCCCTCATGCCAAAAGCAAAGGAGACGGGATTCAGTGAAGGGCTCTACAGATGAATGTAACCGGCCATCTCTCTCTCGCTCTCCCACTTTTCCCTCTATCTGAAGTGCAGGCTGACTGTGAAAGATCGTGGTGGCATCACTCAACACATAGCTGCCTTTTGCAGCCCCCTTAAATGGCCATTAAAGTCTCATCAATTCATTCCTGCACATGAGTAAGTTTCAGTCCACAACACACCCCTCCTCTGTGAGCTCCAGGCCTCAGTCCTGAGCAATGCAGACGCCAGGACAGCGAAGCCACGCTGCTCAGATCGCTTTCATTACCTTTATTTGAAACTAATTGCTTGAGTAAATGATCAAGTAAACAAACTTAACATTTATTGCTAACACTTGTGACTTGTGTGTGACTTTTCAAACAACATCATATAAAATTTAATCACAATACCACTGGGATAGTTGATTTTTTAAGCAGACAAAATGAACTAATTTAAAAATCCCTTTATATATTAAAAAAAACAGACAATTTTGAGAATTCATTAATTCTCTGCTTTAAGCTCTTCAAATCTGGAGAATGCATTTAGTCATTTCTAATTTACTATTTTTCTGATTCAGATTCATTACTATGGGTTCGGGGATTTTTTATGTGCAAATAGTTCATTCTAAAATATTTCAATAATTAATTTCCGAATGAGAAAATTTGTCAATATATTTAATCATTGCATGCAACCCTGCACTACCATTTGAAATCAATCAATCGATCTATCTATCTATCTATCTATCTTGCACATATTTTTTCATCAGTTAGTCAAAACAATATATTACTAACACATTACATCGAACCTCTTGCTGTGACCATGTCGCTCCATCAGCAACAGCCAAACAACTAAACGTTCATTGTTGTGTTGCAAAAAATGTAAATTAGTTAGAAGGAAAGTGAAAAGAAAGTTTACATACATCAAAAAAAAAAAAAGATTACAAAAACAACTCCAGGAACACATTGAAGAACACTAAATGCTTATGTGGAGTAACATTTCTAATGCAGAGGAGTTGCTTACTGCTGCTCCTGACTACAGTATGTTCTGCAGCAGGTCAGAGATTTACACAGTGCTTAAAGGAAAGAGCAGCAGCTACCCCTCATCCACAGCCACTAAATTCCAGTGCAAACATTTTTCAGCGAGGCCTCAGAAGCCCCCCCCCCCCCCCCCCCCCCCCTTCCTCCACACACCCCCCAGCGACCGCATCACCACGCAGGCCGCATTTTCCTATGGCTGCCATCATGAAGTGACAGGCTGCTGAATGGCTTCATTGGTACAGTGAAGTGTCTGAGCTCAGTGAAATGAGGGTGGGAGCGGGATGGGCTGGGGTGAAGGCATTCTCTCCCTCTTTCTCCTTTCTCTCAACTTTTGAGTTTACTCAGCAGGAGTGGGTGGTTATGGTGGAGGCAGAGGAGTGTGGTGTTGGTGGTGGTGAGGTGCTCCTCCCCCCCTCCTCGGAGTCACTCAGACTTCACCCTCTTCTCCAACCCTCCTCTCTGTCCCTGTACGCTAGACTTCATCGGTATTTGCTTTAAAAAAAGTCGTACCCCCTCCTCCTTTTCCTTGGCCTATACCCCTGTGACACACACACACACACACACACACACACACACACACACACACACACACACACACACACACACACACACACAACTGAGACACTCCTCTTGGTTCATTAAATTTTCTGCGGACTTCCAGAAAAAAAGGCCCCAAATAAGAGATCCAGATCAATAAAGTGGGGCCTGTGCACAGAGGAAATGTGTGAAAGCGGGGGCTACAGCAGCATACATACAACAGCACACAGGGGCTGGGGCTGTGGAGATGAAAGTGACATGACCACTATAGGGTCTCCGAACGCTGCAGAGCGGAGCCCCCGAACTGAAGCTGAATGAGCTGAATAGGCTCATCCATTCTTCACTCCTTTCACTCTCCGTAGGCCCTAACTGTTGGAACTCTTCATTCTTCACAATAGGCAAATGCACTAAAACTTTTTCTTTTTTTCTCATGCAAATCACTTCAGCCCTCACTGGCGTTGTCATCATGTGAAGCGGAAAACACACATGCACATACTAGATTTTAAAAAGGCTCACAAATATACTTATTATCTGAAGCTTTTACACATTCAGTCTTGTTTTCCCTTGAATTATTCCTTAAATCTTCCTTTTGAAAGCATCTCATTTTGGTTTTAAAGCCCAACAAATTTCCAACTTTTCTAGGTCTGTGTCTCATTAACATGCAAAAAAAAAAAACATCCGAGCATCCATTTGATTTTCAAATTGGACTTATATGGAAAAAAAAACTTTACAAAAAACCTAAGATGCAGTTACTTTTTCACTAATATGTAGGCCAAAACAACTAACAAAAAAGTGGGACTCATAAGTCCACACATGAGTTTGGAGATCATTAGCAGTTCCTGTTAGATAGGGGTAAAAGCCAACAGCAAATATAGCTGCTCAAGGGCCCCACAAAGGCGTGAAGTGTTTGTTTACTGCTCAGTCTGGAGAGCAAACAGTAAACTTTGAATCTTTCAACAATAAGTACACATCTTCCATAGCCCTGTCACAGCCATTAATGTGGCCATGCTGCTACAGCCTTCCTGACACTTTGTGCCAGATGTTTGTTTCTTTTCTTTGTTGTACTAAAAGATTTAAAAAGTGATGTGCTCGCAAGTGAAAACAGTGCATGGGGTGACTGCTGTAATGCAATGTGTTATTACAGTGGATTTATTGAGAGAGTTTTTCATTGTGGGCATACAAACCCGAAACAGTGTGAAAACAGCAATTAAAAGTGATTTTTTTTTGGCGTTGGACAATTCTTTTAATGTTAAATTTGCAGGCTTTTTCGTTAGTTTTATTTTTTTTAAATCACTTAATTTCACACTTTGGAGACGTCATAAAAACACCTTGATTATTTGTGCTTAACTTTTAAAAGGTATGTAGAAGGATTGGCGCCGAGTATTTCGATCACATCTCATTCCATATGGATCAAGTTGCAAGACAAAAATTTTTTGGATTCCTGTGTCAGATAAGTTCAAAGTGCAAATGAGATGTGAAGCTGCCCTCAGCCTCATCTGCCGTTGACACGCAAGGCAGCAGAAAAAGAGGAGAGGAAGAGAAGCTCACTAGTAAAACATTTTTAACAACCCTGCAGTACGGATATTAGCAGATAAAAATACAAACACCACATCAAGGCAAAATTAACGCGACGTTTCCCAAAGCCGTTACTGTCAGCATCCCCACAAAGTTTCCCTACCTTCACTGCGTCTCTTTTCTCCTCGAAGCCGAGTCTCTTCCACTCCGTCTTTTTGTCCGAGGAAAACTTTGCCAGGAGTCTGATTCCCGTAAACTACAACTGAGCTGGCATCGACATTAAACGCAAGACGCGCAAACAAGCCTCTCCGGACTTCACGCGAAACTCCATGAACTGAGTTAAGAAAAGTTTGGGAACACGCAAAGTTTGAACGGCATTACAACCCTTCTGTCCCGGAGAGCGATTCAGTGCGGAGCAGAAGTCGTGTCTAACTTTTTCTTACAATCCATCTTCTCCGAGAGGTGCGCTCTGCTGTGCGTGCTTTGCGCGCTTTTCAACAAACTAACATGACGCGTAATGGTGTTGTTTTTTTCTCTCTAGTGCGCGTAAAAGTTTGGAACTAAAAGCGGTTCGGCCTCTCTCGGCAGTTGCAGAGACAAGCGGTGGTGTTGAGATCTTCAGGCTGCTGATCTGTTTTCAATCCGACCCCCCTTCTCTCGCTTTCCCCCTTCACCATCTCCTCCTCTCTCACTCCCCTTGCTCCCTGGTGAGTTGGGCCATTTGCTTCACCAGATGGGCCGGGCTAACTCAATCCAGAAGTTGTAGACGGGAGAAAAGTTAGGTGAAGTTTCATTTATTGTTACATTTTTCACGGGCTTTGCGGTTAAGTATCTCCACTGGAGCCAGTTTTGCTCGGGATTTACAAGTCACAAGAGTCATCGCACTTGAAAAACACAAATTCGCATCAGTTACAGTTGCAACAAAGAAGTCGGTGCTTTTGTTGACATTATTTCATCAGGTTTCTTGCAGATGGGAAAAGAGCACTTGGAGTTCCAGTGGCTTTTTTCTGTTTAGGAACCGTGATTCTCTGAGTGGGTGGAAGAATAATCAAAGAACTCTGTTATCTCGAACAAACTAAACGCACATTCAACAACAAACACATCCACACCCTGTAGTTAAAGCCAGAGCTTGTTGATTTAAAAAATAGACAACCATCTTCATAATTCATGCTTTGTTTATTCCCGTTCAGGCTTTTTCATCTGGAACCTTTTATTCAGCGGTGCAGCGGGGGGCAGCAGTGATACTTTGCGGACAAACAGCATTTATTATGTGATGCCTGTACAGTTGATCTCACCTCAGATAACCCTGTACATGCTAGAGAATATAAAGGATCATTTTGAGGGATTTTATTTATAAGATATTTTTAAAGAAAAAAGAAAGTATCGAAATACAAAGAAGGAAGAAAGTAATATTGATAAATTACAAACGCAGCCTACAGGAAAAAGTACTCAAAATTTAACTTGAGTGAGCTTAAAGAAGTATCATCTGAAATACTGAATGTTTCAAAAGTAAAAGTACCCATGATGCAGCAGAATGTCTCCTGTCAAGAGAATCTTAGGCTATAGCAGACTATTATAGCTGATGGGAGTGTAAGCACAACTTTAAAGGGATAGTTCAGTTGATATGAAGTGGGCTTGTGTGAGGTACTGAAGCCTTGACAATATTCATTTGCACACACCCACAGACTCTTAGTTGTTACATTACTTTTCTTTTCTGTGAGAATCCACTTGGAGGACTCATTGCATACATGTACAGTAGGTTGTATCTGTATATTCTGTGCATGCAGAGTAGTGGTGAGAATGCACACTGCTACGTTTGTAATGTTGTTGCTGGCATAGATTTTAGGGGGATCGCGTGGACTCTCATGGACTGAGTTAGATTATGAAATTTACATCACGTGCACCCTCGCATACCCATGGTTGCAGAAAGTTTAACACTGGCCTTCTACTACTCTGTAATCATCCTGCTGTCTAATTGGAGAAGGGTGTTCCATATGTAAGCAGAAGGTCATATCTAGTTATTCTGTGCAACACACCACTGCAGAGCATGCACACTACTGCTGATGTAGTTGCTGTGTGGACTGTCTGTACAGACCAGCATGAAGGCAGAAAGTCTAAAAAATTGATTATACTCAGATGTGGACATTCACATGGACCACTGCAGACACCAAGGAAGTGTGTCTACAGTTGTTACTGTAGTTGTTGCTCGCTTGTTATTACTCCGCCAAGGAACTCGGCAAAGTTATGTGAAGATTGGCATATGTTTGTCCATCTGTCTGCCTGTTTCCAAATTTTACTCAAAAACGGATTAACGGATTTTGATCAAACTTTCAGGGAAGGTTAGAAATGGCACAAGAACCAAGTGATTAGATAAGGACCAAGTGATTAGATTTTGGCAGTGTTGCGCCTTAGAGTCTGGATCCATGGATTTGTTAAAGATTTCTGTATCATTGCAAGATAACGGCACGGCCTCACTGTAACTATGACTACAGGTGAACACTACGTCAGCTACCTGCTGACCATCACATGATTGCGATCGTACAACAGATTGGATTTATCAGGACTTGTCCGTCGGAAATGATACAAGGAACAACTGATTAAATTGTGGGGGTGTTTCCAGGTCTTATCAATTTACCCATCTGCTACATATTTAGAAAGCATGATTCGGTATCCGTACATAACATACACATTCATAACACACACCTGTGCTCAGTGCAAAGTCATTTTGTTTATGGGTATGTCTATATAAAATGGCCACATTCTATGTTGCTGTGATTTCTCCCACAAATTTTTTCAAGATTTCAGCTGTCGGAAATGATTCAAAGACAGTGCAGCTTTGGTGGAGTACTGCGCTCTCTGACTGCTTTTTCGTAATACTTTTGTAGTGCAGTTGGAGGACTCCTTTCTTTACAGTAAATTATGTCTATTCTCTGCATGCATGCTCCTGCTGAGCATGAGCATGATTGCCCTTGCTGTGTAGTCAGTGTGCATATTGTGTGCACACCAGCATCCACAGAGGGGTCCGTGTGAACTCTTGCAGACTTGGGATGAGGACAAAATTAATGTAATGCAGACCCTCGTGTTTTCATGGACATAGCAAGTATAACATTAGCCGAACACTGGCCAATGTTCATAACTACTGTATCACACAAAGTAGAAGAAGTTGACTTTGCAGGACAGGGGATTGCTGGCAAAACTACGGTGTAATTTTAACAGACTAATTTGGATCTGAATTAATGTGTTAAAACACAAAAGTCCCACAATATCAATTAAAAATCTCAATGACTGAAGCCACAGGACAGTCAACTCTCATTTTCTGCAGTGGAGTCATTCGACTCCATTGCACTTAAAGTGGGACAATACACTAATGCTTCTGACTCCAGGAGTATGAAAATACCTCATATCTTGTAAACACGGTACATGAGGAAATATTTTTGGGTAAATTCTTCCTGTGGGCTTGATTTGACTTTATATTTGCACTAATAGTCACAGTATGTTTTACTAAGCTGATCTGTGGATTAAAGTAATGTTTAGTTACAATACTGACTTTGAATATTCTGCACTTAAACTTGTTATTGTGCACCATACATGAATGGTACTACGTTTCAGTCACACAATCATGCCATTGCACAGCCTATAAAGCATTCTATCAATTAGGATACATGGTGTAATTTACTACAGACATTTAATGAGACTGTGTGTATCTGAGGTCTAGCTTTGCTGTTGCTTCATTGCAATACTGTATAATCTAGCCATCTTTGACATGCACTACATTGTGACATAGTTTGATGTTATGGTCACTTATGAATAGTGATGTGTGTTTTATGAATTATTTATCATTTCATGATGTGAACTTAGCTTGACAGTGATTGCATGTGGATCATACCAATGAGATGTTTATTTTGTTGGAAGTAACTGTCAGTGATGGCAGAAGTTTCAAGATGCTTTTCTGATGAAAGAGTAGCCAGACACATGGGCACAACATCTATAAAGAGTCTTCTATAACTTCCCTTTCCTCTTCCTCTCTGTGCAATATGTACAGATTTTCTGCACATACTGTATGCCTTGAAATTTGCTCAGTGGTAATTTGACTAAGCAGAGTCATTGGTATGCAGCACCAAACAGCAGATTTAGATTGTTGTCATGAAGCAAGACCCACCTGATGGCCTTTTTGTGCTATTAATGATACATATCTGAATTAAATTGCAGTGAACTTAAATCAAAGCTAATTACACCAAAGCAGATGTTAAAGCCCAAAGACATCTTCAGGCCCTAAATGATTACCACTTTACCTGACTGGTAACCCAGCTATCTAATATTGCAATAAATACTCAGGTACAAGTCCTGCATTTTGCATAACAAAAGTACAGATAATAGATAAATGAATTGTTCCACATTTAGGTGTCACAAAATTTCAGTTGTCCACATTAGATTGTGTGGCACTATAATACCACATCCATAAATCATGATCTCTGGCAGTTAGCTGGCAGTTGTTCCAGAGAAAACAAGTCATTGCCTCCAACGTACTGTACAGTACACATGCCTAAACCAAGGCACTGACAACAAAACAAGTAGCTACAGTATACAGCACAGAGCTTCAGAGCATCTTCACCATGCAAAGTTTCTGTTTAACGGTCTTTTATTTTTTCATTAAAAAGGATTGTTTTTATCATACAAAACAATAACCATGTTTCTGTAACATGTTTTAATGCATATTTTGAGGTATTACCATCAACACAACACAGTTACAATCCCTTTACAAAAACTGTCAAAACTTTTGTTCACTTTTGACTTTTTCAAGAAAGAATTAATGCACTTCATAGGAGACGGAAACACCTTCTCCAGTTAAGTTCTGACTTAGTGAACATTTAACATACTCTCATGCTACTAGAGACTTCTGACACCATGAGGCATGGCCGGTACCAGCTCACATGATAAGATAATTACAAATTGCGGAAGAGAAAATGATTCCTGAAGACGTTACTTAAGTTTTCTCTCATATATGCTGAGGACACAGGTTAGTTTGTTTCTTCTTCTTTTACTCTATTTGTTACAGCCATGTGTAACTTAGCCTGTACCTCCACTGTCTGACAAGGCTACACAGTCTGGTTTATTTGCTCTAAAGCAGGTAATAGTGCAGCGGTTAATTGCATATTTCATAAGAATCCTTCAAATGGTGACACAAGCATGAAATTCTCCACAAATATGCTTTAATGTCCTCTCTTTTAGAAAAGGGTCCTGGCCATGGCAAAAATTCAAGATGGCCGCCATTTTCCAAGATGGCTGCCCGAAAGTGACATTTTTTTATTTTCCCTCTTTTCTTAATTTAATTTTCCAAGTGAACCATGTTTATGCTCTTATATGCTAATTTTACAGATTTTGTTGTCTCTGATATAAATTTAAGAAGGTTAGCCTTCAATGTGGTGCCCAAAATGGCTGCTACTCCTTGAAAATTATGATTTATCCATTGTAAATTTAGCATATTTAACACACACGTGCAATCGTTTCTGGATGTGGATCTTGGTTGGTGTGGTGCAGATCCCATTTAACCATTTTTTATAAACTACAGTTGTGACTGTGATTGCAATTAAAAAAACAAAAAACAAAAGAGTGATTGTCAGCACACAACCAGGGCACACTGGTGTCAATCACTGCTGTGTAACTCGGCATGGGGTTCAGTGTCAACTGATCTAGCTTTACTAACACTGCAGTATTAGACTAGTTGTAGTAGTATATGCATAGTTTAGTGTCCCAAATGCTTTCTAACAGCCCCATATCATGTAGCTACTAAACTGTAGTTTTTTTAGTTATTAGATAATGATATTGATATATCAATAGCTCAGTGGGTAGAGTGGCTGTCTCACAACCGCAAGGTTGGGGTTCGATTCCAGGTGTGAGTGAGTGATATATGCATAGGGTGGCATAGCTCAGTGGGTAGACTGATTTTGTTTGTCTTTTGGTGGATGGCATGCGTTGTCATACCATCACTTTTGGGATTATTGTGACTTCCTACAGACTAAAGGTTTTTTATATAGTTGCAAATAAGTTAGAGTTAAGTTAGTCATAAGTGTTTTATAGTTATAAGATATGTATAAGATTGTGTAACAGTATTACTAATGTAGATATTAAGATAACACTAGAGGGCAGTAACAGATAAGAGATAAGATAACAGAAGTTATAGATGTCACTGTAAGTAAAACAAATCGAATCCTGTTGCTTTCTTTTCAGTGCAGTTCAATGCAATTAATTTTTTTGTTGGATATCTTCGGATTGCGCATAATAGAACAACATTTTCTTCTCTTCTTTATTTTCTCTGGGGGTGCAGCCAGGTTCGCCTGGTTTGGTGGCCCCATGATAACTGGGCTGTGACCAGTGCCACTACTGGTCTGTGGCTGGATACGGAGCAGGCAGAGCTGGGCTCTCCTAGCTCCGATAGTTTAGGTTGGACTTGGAGGTCTTTTTTGTTTAAATCTTGAATGACATGGTAGATTGTGGGAAACAGTTCATGATCACAATCCCATGATTTAAAGTTCATTTAAATTGAAAAAGCATGTTGATTTCAACAGATATATGGTCTTGGTGTGAGATTGCCAGATACTGATGGCGGCCATCTTGAAAAAAGGTCGCCATCTTGAATTTTCACGTGGCCAGGACTGTAATCTGAAAGAGTATATCCAGGAGGGTATCTGTGCAAAATTTCATGCTTGTGTCACCATTTGAAGGATTTTTTTAGTTATCTGCTCCACTATAATGGAAACAAACCTAATACAAGCCTAATACGATTCCTATCCTAACGATAATTTTTTTGCAACATTTCAAAAGTTCACTTCACATTTGCAGTTATATGGAGATATGGCTAGTACAAAACACTCACAGAACTAACAGCTCCACCTTGTTTAAAAGTTGTACTCTTTATTAGATGCACATGTACAATCAGTCATAACTCAACACAACAGCTCTTATTTCTGGACACTACTGGATTGCTATGATGTGTCATTCACTAGTAAGCAGTTTTCCAATATAATAGCTGACAAAGACAAAGCTTATTTTAAGTATTTCTATTATGGACAGCCCATAACAATGCCAAAGATAAAATGTGGTGAAATAGCAGAAGAAAGTAAGATAACACAGTACTTCAGTAAATCCATTGATAGCTGGTAAACAGAATGAAATAATGATTAGTACTGTATGAGGCTAACTCATTGCTCATTGCTTTCATGGTTTTAGAAGACCTGTCAATTGCAACTTCACCACAAGGAGACAAAGACCTGCATGAAGCACAGAGTCTTTCATTTCTGGGAGAAATGCACACAAGCAGGGACATCACATGTAACCTCCACACAGATCAGTCCATGGCACCTGTTCAGCTCTGCAGCTGAGACATGAGACAAAAAGAGGTGTATAGCTGCAGAGCATGAATAGAGTCTGAGTCACAGAAGGATTGTCAGGCCTGGCTGGTTTCAGGGCTCGAGGTGCTGCCACCTATTGTCTCTCTCTGTGCTTGCATCATGCCTGAGTGCCCATTCTCAAAACCTGCCTGTGCACATGAGCGGCCTCTGCGACTCCCTGTGCCTCTGTGCCTGTGCACGTCCTCAAAAGCGGGTGAATGCCAGTGTCAGGCTCACTGGCCCTCTCCCCCGTGCTACTACAGTCTTACAGGCAGGAATTTTAATGAGCTTGTTGGGCTTTTTTCTGATTGCAGTAGAATAATATAACTGCACTGACACTAAAGCCTTTGGACACAAAATCCAAGAGGGAAATTGAATAGTGATGAGGAGGTGAAGAGAAGCCGTGTCAGTGATTTGAGGTTTGACCATTAGGCTAAAGTTTGATCATATTAGTTTGTGCATTCTTTTGAGATAACATCTGCAGACTGTGATGGTGCAACTCATGTTTTTACTCAAATGCTTATGAGTCACATATTGTTCAAATGAACTCATTGCCAAATTAGTCAATAATAAAAACACATTTAGTTGAGATCAGGTGGTCAGGATCTAAGTTCCAGTACATCAGATTGTGTCATGACAGTGATGCACATATTGCTAGTTTAGTTATCATTCTGCCACATAATATTGCTTTGTCATTTTGATATGGTGAATGTTTTAGCAGATTTGTCTTTTTTCCTGTTTTAATTGTTTTTAGTATGCATTCATTTGTTGGATAAATGATTCATTATTTTAAGGCTTGATGTTTCAGTTTCATTGTTTTGGCCATTGTCCACATGCTTTTTCTGTGATTTTTCCCGGCTAATTACAAAACAGTCTAAAGGCTTATCAAGAGCCATGACATAAAACGGTCCGAAGACGTCTCTTGGATGACAGTTGAAACATCTTCAAAAAGCTGATATACAAGTCCAATTGCTTTCCAGTATGCCTTCTTGGACTACTTTTTTTCAAACAAACAAACAAAAAATCTGATAGCCGTTTTAGCTTCAAAAGCAATTTTTCAAAATTTACAGTCCAGACCATTTCTTGTTCTTCAGCCTGTGTTCTGCATTGCATTCCAGTTAAAATCTTGGTGCAAATTTAAGTAGGGCTCTAACTGAATGATGGAAAATTATGTAATTTATGTACAAAGGAGCTCACAAATCTGAGCGTTGGTTGGGAATATGTCAGGCATAAAGAGATAACCATGAACATCAAGAAAATAATGAAGCTCAAAAAGGTGATCAGAGAGATATTACAGGTGGTTGGTTTGCCAAAATCATGTGAATCAGTGAAGGTGATGCTGTTTGTGGGTCCAGCACTTCAGGGAGTCCCTGACTGCAGAGAATTTTCTATAAATTACAAAGCATATTATATAGGGTCATTCCGTGTGGTTTCACCAGATGGTGGTTGCCGCACCATTTTCAAATTAGTCCTAAATTTGCATGCCATTAGATAGTCACAAAAGTACTTTCTATGCAAAATAGCTCAAATAGTTTCTGAGTTGTGGGGGTCTGAAATTTTCAGAATTTGGGCTATAAAAAGCCTCGCCAGCGTTTTTTGCATCTTTAAGTGGTTATTTCTCAGCCTCTAGACATACCAGAGAGCTGTGAGTTGGTAAACAAGGCCTCTGCATGTAGCTAGTGCCCCACAAACATCCCCAGGTGTTTCCCTACACTCTGCAGGCCGTGGGGGCTTGCTAAAAAGGCTAAAAATTAAGAGACACCTACTCACGAGTGGAGTTTGGGACCTTAAAAGTACTAGAAATACTGCACAGAAGTGTTCTAACACCCCTGGGTTCCATTCTACACAAACTTGTGTGATAACTTAGCAAACTGGAGCTTTCGAGGTACCTCAGTTTGGAAAATATGAGCTCCCAAAGTTGGACGGGATTTTAAATTGGCTATTTTGGGGGCAAAAATCTCAGTGTGGGACAGGTACCAGAGACCCCAAATTCTTCTACAAGACAGTTCTGTCGTCTATCACTGTACAAAAAAGCAGCAAGGTTATATTTTTTGTTACTGAGATATCCTTACTCAAAATGGCATGGGTGATGTCAAAATCGTTTTTTGCTTTTCAGTACTTTAAATTGGGATACAAGTATTAGTAGTCATTCCAATGGTAGTGTTATGTATGTTTTGTTCTTTTTGAAATGTTAGTTGTTAAAGGTGACTACCTTCAAAAAGTGTAATGGTATAACTTAGGTATACCTAAGTTATAACTTAGGTATAGGTTATTTTGCTTGTAACATGACATTGTACAATTAAATTTCACATGTTTAATCCCACTGCACTGATACTGTGAAATTCAACATTATTGTTGTATTTTTAAATTAATCAACCATGAACTACTACAGAGCTCCCTGAATTCAAGTTAGTACATGTAATTTGTACGTGTATGTTATAATTACATGTATGCATTGCAAATAGGTGTCAACATGTCATTACACTTTTTGAAGGTAGTCACCTTTAACAACTAACATTTCAAAAAGAACAAAACATAAATAATACTACCATTGGAATGATTACCAATACTTGTATCCCAATTTAAAGTACTAAAAAGCAAAAAAGTGTAATGCCCTTTTTGTGTCACAAGGTCTAGTTTAGAGCCATACCTGTAGATATCATGACATGCTGACACCCATTTGCAATGCATCCATGTAATTATAACATACACGTACAAATTACATGTACTAACTTAAATTCAGGGAGCTCTGTAGTAGTTCATGGTTGATTAATTTAAAAATACAACAATAATGTTGAATTTCACAGTATCAGTGCAGTGGGATTAAACATGTGAAATTTAATTGTACAATGTCATGTTACAAGCAAAAGAACCTATACCTAAGTTATAACTTAGGTATACCTAAGTTATACCATTACACTTTTTGAAGGTGGTTACCTTTAATAACTAACATTTCAAAAAGAACAAAACATGCATAATACTACCATTGGAATGACTACTAATACTTGTATCCCAATTTAAAGTACTGAAAAGCAAAAAACGATTTTGACATTACCCATGCCATTTTGAGTAAGAATATCTCAGTAACAAAAAATATAACCTTGCTGCTTTTTTGTACAGTGATAGAAGACAGATGGAACTGTCTTGTAGAAAAATTTGGGGTCTCTGGTACCTGTCCCACACTGAGATTTTTGCCACCAAAAATAGCCAATTTAAAATCCCGTCCAACTTTGGGAGCTCATATTTTCCAAACTGAGGTACCTCGAAAGCTCCAGTTTGCTAAGTTATCACACAAGTTTGTGTAGAATGGAACCCAGGGGTGTTAGAACACTTCTGTGCAGTATTTCTAGTACTTTTAAGGTCCCAAACTCCACTCGTGAGTAGGTGTCTCTTAATTTTTAGCCTTTTTAGCAAGCCCCCATGGCCTGCAGAGTGTAGGGAAACACCTGAGGATGTTTGTGGGGCACTAGCTACATGCAGAGGCCTTGTTTACCAACTCACAGCTCTCTGATATGTCTAGAGGCTGAGAAATAACCACTTAAAGATGCAAAAAATGCTGGCGAGGCTTTTTATAGCCCAAATTCTGAAAATTTCAGACCCCCACAACTCAGAAACTATTTGAGCTACAGGCCTACAATTTTGCAAAGAAAGTACTTTTGTGACTATCTAATGGCATACAAATTTAGGACTAATTTGAAGATGGTGAGCAGCACCCCCAAGGAATATCTGGTCATTTCACCTGGAATGACCCTATATTAAATTAGAAGATTTTGCTAAATGTCATGTAAATCTGTCCAGTCGCTTTTGAATGCTTAAACTCTGGGTGCTATGTGTTATAAAGGGTTTATCTTTCAAAAGTTCTGTCTGTACTGATGTAAACCTCCTTAAATTAAACTTTAGACTTTGCTGTTTAATATGGTTATGACTATGTGGAAGTATAGAGTCTGAAGAACAGAAAGCTTGAAATTGTCTAAATAGTTAGAATGATCTGGACTGTATTACTGCTGCTGATCTCCACTATCGCCACAACATAGTTTCAACAAAAGTTGTATGTTCCATACAGACAATTTGTGGTTGTTGTTTTTGCATTAAATTGTTCACATAAATAGTTTTGCTTGGAACGACAGGCTTTAAGGAATATTTAAAACTCTGATCAGTTGTGTTTGATGTAAATCACTAGTATGCTCAACAGGCCTTACAATCTGTGAAACATGCAGCATACTCAACCCTTACTCCCTCCATAAGCAAGGCTGACTTCACTCTCATCGTGCACGGTGGATGAGGTAAGAGAGGTAAGTGAGGCAGCCCTCTGCTGGAGTACAGAGGCCACTTTGTCCTCTTATCTAGCCATCACTGGGCTCCTGACAGTCTATTCAGTCAGAGTCTCTGTGCTCTTCACAGCGCGGCAATATTTTCTCAGGGCAGCAAACTGTAAATCAAAGCAAATTTTCCCTGTGTCGTCCAGATATGGTTAGATGGCATTATATTAGATATTAAATACTATATTTTACATGTATGAAATCAAATGTTTTTACATTTTAATCATTTTATTTTTTCAATACAGGACATGTTTTAAGTGATCGAGACTCACCCGACTCGTCTTTCTGACCCTTAAACATGTCGTACATTATGTCCTCACTGTTGAAAACAGTATTTATTTTTGTTCTAAACTGCATAATTTGAAGCATTTTTAGAGGCATAAAGAAGTAAAAGTATTCAATGTCTCACAAAAAATGTCAAACTCTGAGGTAAATCCAAGAAAATATTCATCACTTTGTGCCACTTAAGCATCAGGTGACCCCTCAAAATGGATTTTGAACTGAGGTCAATTTCGGTTGTATTTTACTGGCCCTAAATTTTGTAGCTATTCTGAAAAAATAACATTTTAAAAAGGAACCCATTGACACACTGAGTTATAGAGAGCAGTGCTTTGAATTCCTTAGAAAATGCTGCCATCTAATGATCATATAAAATACTGCAGCTTATTTAATGTTAAAGGCACAGTCTGTAAAGTTTACTCACAATCTAAATCTTAGAAGAATTTTACTTCTTGTAGTAAAAAAAAGGTATGCTTATTAAATGTCTGTAATTTAACTGTTTATAAGACACAAATATCTTGAAATAATTCTCAATTCTAGAATATAATAATATTAGCTTTCAATACCACCTCTACAATCTGTTTTGTCATGGAACACATTGTGCAATCTTGTGAACATAATTTTTACAGTGGCTGCTTAGAGTTCTCAGAACACTACATATACTACTGTACATAAAAATCAATTCATCAACAGACATATAATCATGTAAACAGAGAGAACTGCTCTACTACTGCTACTATTGCACTGCACAGGCAATTGTCTGCGGCAGTTTGTCTTTTCGTGTCTCATGCCTGCACACAGCTACATATTTGTTAATCTTTGCTCAATTAAAGTGATTCTGATGACAGCTAGTGTCTATAAGAAATTGTACTAAGAAATTATGGTACAGTTTCGGTTTTTCATCATTTAGTGTTTGGTACTCATGCTGAAAGAGTGGCTCCTACTGCAGCTTTATGAAAGACAAATTGTCTTGGTGTTGTCATTTTTTATTAATCATAATAATATTTGTTAAAATATTTTTTACATTGCTGTATTAGTACTTTTTCTTAGGTAAGGAGGTTCGTTGATTTGTTTTGCTTTGTCCAAAACACGGCTTTTCTGTTAGGTTGCATACATTACACTGTGTAGTGTGTTTTCACTGAAGCTGAAAGTATTTAGGATTTGAGTGGAGATGGCTTAGTAAAGTTTTAATGTTTGCTTTTAATTACCAAGCCAAGCTCTTCAGATACAGGTAATAACCATTTTGATGTGTTGCACATGAGTTTTACTCACACTTTTAATCCCTATAGCTCTTAGCTGTTTGAAATGACTGTTTGAAATTTCAAATCAGAGCTCCACTACTGCAAGGCCAAAATGAAATAGCAAGTGCTCATGTGAGAAAATCACTAGGCCAGTGTGAGGTCTGAAAGACTGCAACAAAAATGTACATTTTGATTTTTGACAAAATCCAATCCAATCCATCCATCCACCCATCCATCCATCCATCCAACCATTATCTATACACTGTTTTAATGCTCTGTAGATTCATGGGGGTGCTGGAGTCTATCCCTGCTGACTTAGAGTGAAAGCAACGGACACATGGACAGGTCACCAGTCTATCAGAGGGCTACACATAGAATAGACAACCAAACAGACATTCACACATACAGACATTTTTAAATGGGCAGTTAACCACAGCACGTCTCATGGCACAGAGAGAAGATGCAAATTCCACACAGAAAGCCCCCAGGCCGAGATTTGAACCAATGACCTTCTAGTCATGACTTTTGACAAAATAAACTGCAAATTATAGAGGAAATAAAAATGTGTCAGTGACACCAGTGTTTTGGAACCTATTCTAAGAAATCTCAGCTGCCACTCAACAATGCTGCTCCGATTTTAGAAATTGATTTTAGCCATTGGATGTGTCATGTCCAACTAAAACATGACAGCGGACTGGATTTTAAGGACAAATACAATCTGGTCAGAATACAGGGGCCTCCTGAATGGAAAAGATCAATCCTTCATGCACAAATTTGTCATCTGGCTCAGAGAAAACTGATGAAAATGAAAATAATTGCAATTTATTAAAGTCTGGGGTCATGGAGTTGTGCATGATGACTCAATGTTTTGGCAAAGTGGGACATGGAGCAATCTATGACAATCGGAATGTCCACAATGGAAAAGTCCATGTCAAGTACAAGCCCTGCATTCAAAATCCTATTGAAGCATTATTTATCAGAATATACCTTAGTCCTTAACACTCACCAACCTGGATTTGGACTATATGATGTTTGAAAGAACAAACCCTCATGTTTCAATGTTAATCATTGAACAACATCAACAGTATAGCAGGACAGTTTGTTTCTTTGTAATTAGAGTGAATACACAGAAAAACAGTAGTTTCATACCTCTTGTGTCCTCTATAGTGATGCATACTTGTTGAATTGCTGTGCTACACACAGTTTGTTCTACACCAAAAGTGCAGATGGGATGGGATGATTTAGTTGTAAACAGAATCCTTGTGTTGATGCTGATTGACAGAAAGTTATATTTACTTTTGCTAGGTAGTTAATGTTTAACAATGCATAATATTGTGAACAATAAATATTTGGAACTGCTCAAATGTTTTGTACAATTGCTAAAGTGACTATGGGTGTAAAATACCTGCTGGGGAGGACATTTTTTACCCTGAAATAGCTGTGAAATGGCAATTAATAGGATAAATAAGCATAGTGAGTGTAATTAGCTACATTGCACTGCTACTCTGTACTACCCAGTTACTGACAGTGTGCTCTGAAGTGAAATTTTAAATATATACTTTGTATGCTTAATGATAATAAAAATATCAAACCTATGTAGCATATTAGTGAATAAGGATTGTTAAATTTATAGAATATTGTTGTGAAGAAATAGAATAAGGTTCTTTATTTGAACAAAAATTCCTTCAGGCTTCAGTGACAAAGTGCTCTAAACATTTCCAGTAAACTTCAAGCTCCACAGTTTTCCAGTCTCATAGGATTTCAGTGAATATTGCACCTGGAAGAGCAGCGAGTAACCTCAGGATCCAATGACATTTAGCCTTTGAGTATCTTCACCACAGCAGTGAGAGTATGAGTTTAGCCGTCCTACAGCTTGTTAGCCTCAGTTAGATGCCTGACCTGGCATTTGTTCTCCCTCCTCTTTGGGAATCCTCATTTCCAGCATTCTCAAAGTGGCTATGACAAAAGAGTGTCCGTCCGGAGGTACGAAAGCTGCAAAACAGCCCTATAAACTGAATGGAACTGTGTTAGTGGCCATTTCCTTGCCTTGGGTAGTAAATCACAGCGTTTGTCGCAGGAAGGTTTATGTTGTTTGTGCACAATCTGCCACCACTTCAAAGCTGTGGGAGGGAACTGAAAGAGGTGGGAGGGTGGGTGTTGTCCCCTTTCAGTGACTCATGGTCAACCTCAAAGGACCCGGTCTATAACATCCGGGCCTGGCATTTTGTTGGCCTCACTAGAAGAAGCGGTCGAGAAGTTGTCATTGTTTGAGGCTTCGAGCATTCAGCAGGTGGGAACAAGTCATTTTCTAAGTTTTAAGACTTCAAATGCCAACTGTGCTGCTCCTATTTTATCTCCTTCTACCAGAAGAATTACAGGGCTGCTTCTCTCGGATATGACTTTGTCTGGGACTTTCCTTCATCTCACCACTAAGGGCTATGAGAAACTATTTCTGGTCACTTGAGATCCAGACTGCAGACCGCAGATTGCTGCAGATACAGTAGCTGCCAGGCTACGTCTCACCACAGCAATCACAGCGGGCTGAGTGAGCTGGCAGTGTAGCAGGCCACAAGTGCCTTGTCTTCTCTGACTCATGGCCCAGTCTGGCTCTCCAAGTCACGGTAGCGTGCGGCACAGAGCCTGTGGAAGAGCATCAGACGTCAGCACACACCCCAACCACTAATCACACATTAACAGTCTTTCTCAGGGGAGGAATTAGTGAGGGAGTTCTGTGATGTCTCCAAATGATCCAGTAAAAGTTACCCTGCTGTTACGGTAAAGACGAGTAACAAAATCACATGTTAGAGAAAGGTTTACAGCTGGAGTCAGTGTTTTTTTTTAATAGAAGTAATAAATGGGATTTTACTGTTTGTGCTGAGTGTAAATTCTCACTTCAAGTTGTGTACAAGTGTCAGGTGAATTACCAGTAGTGAACACTAGGAGGAACCAGTGACCTGTTTTTGCCTAGTGTCTGTATCAACAATTTTTGAAATGAAATGATTATCTGCTAATTGCTGATGATTTTGTGGTGACTTCAGGCCAACATTTACTTGTTTTAACAGATAAAGACATCCCACGATTCTAATTCTAATTTGTAATTTGAAAGAATTATCATTGCTTGAAGTGGTTCAATATTACAGTATGTTTATGAAAACAATTTTAGAAAGGACAGGTTTAAAATAAGGTGGCCAACATTATTCTGGTTCATTCTATCTGGCCACAACAGTTACTGTTCGGTTTATCCTATCTGTTGTTATCATTCATGTCTGGCACTGCTGCCACTATCTTACACAAAAATTGTCATTTATACAAAATGCAAAACATTTCTACCTCACACTAATGTGAGGTAATGAAAAGAATTTGAACGCTCAGTCATTTGACACCGTACATTTCAGGGTCATATAGGAAATGTGCTTGGCGAGTAAGAGAGTGTTGATATGCAGCAGTAGTCTCTGGTTTAGTGCAAACAGAAATTACTGTCACATGTCTCACAGTCTGTATTAGGCACTCAGGGCATGCTGACATGTTGTAAGACACAGATTTCAAACGTACAGATTACATAGTTTCACACAACCACTCTGCACTTCTTCTCAGTCTTTGCTAATGAAAGGATGGAACAGCCTGCAAAGAGGTCCTGGGCTAAAATAAGTAAAGAGCCTCTATGAAACCTACTATTCTTTCCAGTGACCATGAGTCATACATGATACCTATTTTATAGGCAACATACCCTTTACACACATTTAAGCCAATTAAATGCAGTTCATGTAGTCTGCACATAGCAGTTTCAGTATATTTTGCCTTGAGACCAAGAAACCAACCAGTACACTCATGTGCTTGACACATGCCATTACAGTGTTGGACCTGGGCTGCTGTGTTGGTCAGTATGCAGTCTTCAGAAAATACAGTCTTGCCATCACACCTACTTCAAGCATGCAAGTGGTCAGAGTGCAGAGGTGAGAAGGAAAGCTTTGTCTGAATTTGTCTAGTTGTCTTGCTTTCAGTTATTGTAGGACTATCTATAGTTTTACAGTGACTAAGGACACACACAAAATGACGAAAACCAAATGCCAGATTAATTAATTTATTAATTCATTCCTGCATTTTTGCATCCATCATAAAGTCCATCCATCCATCCATCCATCCATCCATCCATTTACTCATTCATTTATTCATTCAACCTTTATTCAACCTTTATTTAAACTTCAAGGAATCATTGAAGGCAAGCCTTCATTTACAACAATATAGAGAGTACAGTCAACAAAATAAAAGGCAACAATGTCAAATGACCGCAGAGATCCAGAATGAGCACAATGACACAAAGAGACATATCAACATATCAAACAAACATAGTCACTGGTAACAAAACTGCAAGTGAAGCAATAGCCTTCTTGTATGTGAAGGACCTCCCAGCAATGCTCACTGATGTGTGGGCTGATATGAGTGAGGAAAAGATAGACAAATCTTCACCTAAGGCCTCTTTAGTGACATCCGCTCAATTCCTAGATTCCAATTTTGCGGTGGTTGTTTGCCAGTTTTTCCAACAGTACTACAGGAAATCGTCTTGCTTGGTCTAAATTACAACCTACATCCTGTTGTTCTGTGACTACCACAGTCTGTTTGAAATTAGACCAACCACTTGTCAGATTAACATCGTGAACTTATCATCTGACAGGTTCTCATGCCTTTGTTTGAGAGTTAGCATTTTATAGTAAGTCTTCTTATCTATCCCTAACTTAGGGGTATGGCACAGATACAGCTGATGACATTTCAAGACCTCTAAGGCATCTCTTCAGGTGACACAGTGCAGTGTATAGTCATTGTGTGGTATTGCACTGTCTCATAAATCACCAAGCCATTGACCTATGAAGCGCCTTTCATGGTCCGGTTTGCATCTGGGACTGCTGCTGCAGAAACGTGAGATGACGGGCATGTGTTGAAGCTGCGCTCCCAGCTGCCGATGTTGAGATAAAGCTCAGTGACTGTGTGCGTCACTCTCTTGTCATGGTACTTTGAATACTATCAGCTCTCTTTCAAGCTTTCTTATACACAGAGGGGCAGTTTGAGGAACCAGGGAGGGATCCGTCCAAAATATGCAGGCCAGATCCAGATACACATCGCTGGTCTGAGCCTTAGAGAATAAAAGGACAGCAGATGAGGGGAAAGGAATAAACTCTCTCTCATCTCTACATCTCTCTCCCACGTTGCCTGCTTTTAGTCTTCCTTTTTGTAACTGTTTCGATTCCCTAGTTACCCTGTGACTCTTCTGAATCTGCAATTGTCCATTACAATGTCTGATTCTGTGTGAGTCACAAAGTGTGTTGCATTTATTGTAGTCCTGTAATAAATAATAGTTTTGATTACTGGACAATAGATTACAGGTTTTCAGTTTACCAGTTTAGTCAGTTCAGTCAAATAGCGAACAGTTCAGAGTGGCTATGCAGTTTGGGGATCTCCAATCAGTCATCTGTCTGTACTATATCTATTTATTGTAGTGAAGTGCAAAGTTGTTAAAAGTCAAAAATGTGCTATAGAATACTAAAAAGTTCACATATTGCATACTCCTAAACCACAGTTTGACACAAAAATGACTGTGGACTTCAACCAAGAGTTCTAATATTTATGATGATGCACAATAAAGAAAAACAGCATTTAAAAGTGGAAACTAGCAAATGTTTTGTTGTTGTTGTTTGTCATTGTTATACTGTACATTTTACTGGAGAATTACGTATTGCCATTGTAACCTTAGGACTTGCTCTGGGGGTTCAGGCATATGGGTTCTGTAAAGCATCTTGAGACAATTGTAATTGGCGCTATATAAATAAAATTAAAGTGAATTGAACTGAATTACATTTTAAAATTATGATTTATATTTTGTCTTTTACAAGTGTGTAAGCAGCACTGTAATGTAGCTGGGTGAAATGGAACTAATAACTGCTGTATGTTATTGAGTAGTTTAATCTGCAAAATAAAATGCAGCCATATTTCATAAATTGAGTATTTGTTAAACATTTAGTCTGTAAAATAAGTCTGTCATAGAAATGTAATGTAAATATGACATAATGGAAACTTTTCAGTATAGGTATCTCAAAACTGTACATCATCGTTCAGTGGTACTTGATGAAAATGGACTTTCCATCACGTGTTCCACTTGATTTGGAGTCTTATACAATGTGGCAAACTGTTGCTACTACACAGATTGTGTAGCAAAGGTTTTCTTGCAACATTGTAAGGCAGTTAGCGTCTACTTTTCCAGTCTGAACTTTATGTGACAGCTTCAGACACTTGTCTAAATGTTCTTACCTTAACGCTATGCAGATGTATGCCATCAAGACCTATCTTTTTGACCTATCTTTTCTTCCTGTCTCTGTTTTTACCATAATCAGTCTGTGATATAATACATAGTAAACTCCATGACTGGTTACCTTGATGCTTCCCCTCGATGTATGACCTGGCTGTTTTTCCCATATGACCAAACCGTCTGGGAAAGTCAAGCATTGAGACAGCCAAGGAAATTGGACTTGGACTTAATGCCTTCCATTTCTCTCTGAAATCTGCAGCTTGTGGTCTCCAGAGGTTCAATGGTTCTCTCTCAGATATGATCCAGTTGCCATGAATAACCCCACCTTGCTTCCTGCAATGACCCCTATCATAGGAATGGCTACAGTTACATGCAAGCAAAACTCATGGGGCAGGGGCTTGGGGGGTGGGACTGAAATAAGGGGTTCATGTGTGCTACATCTGAAAGGTTTAATCCTTCATAGGGAATCTCATAAGGGAGAAGGTCAGAGGTTGGGGAGTTTCCCCACTGTTTCTTGCTTTTGTTGTGGTCCCTCACTGCTGCTTTGGTGATTAAGTAAAGGTGCTTTGATGTACCATTAGATGAGCCTAGAAGTGACAGACTGATGGAGGGAGAGCGTATCATTCTCAGGCAGCTGAGTGATGATGAAAGACAACAGCCCTTGTGTTGTCAACAGTCTCAGACCTACTGTAAAAATAACTTTTAGTATCTGAAGCAATAACAATGGGGATTTGCTCAAGAGTGCACTTAAAACCACCTAAGTCAAGGTCCCAGATGACCATGGTTTATGTCATTCAGTCTTATGTACACCTGTACAGACATGTTATTTAACTGGTGTTGTTTGGGGAACATTTACATCTGAAGTATGTTGGTAGGAAAAATATCTTGAGGGCTCGTTTTGATTGATGTCTGAGAGGGATCAACCTACAGTGACTAAACCAGTCCCTATTGGTAACTGATATGCATTCTCAAAGCAAACACAAGCCTCCTATCACGTTACCTAAGCCCACATATGCTGTGTTGTGTGTTGCTAGGTATTTTAAGGACAAAAACTGAGGACAAAAGATCTTTTATAGTGGCAAAAGAGTTGCTTTGGAAAGCAAAGACATATTATTCCCCGTAAAGCATAGAGCCATAATGTAGGGACAGCTATTGAAACAGAGTAAACAGGACTGACACTAGAACATGACATGTAGGACATGGACATCTCTAAAGTGAATCAGCCAGACTGGGACACTGTCTGGGACTTTATGTCATTTCCCAAGTGATTGTCTCAACTGCCTTAACTCTGTTTACCTCTTCTCTGCAGTGACATACAGGCTGTCCAGTGAGAAAGGAAGGAGAGGCATAAGAATCTGGATGACCTATTTAGCAAACTTAAGACCTTTGCTGGCAGGAGTCACTTTAAGTCACTCACCTGAGTGTCATCCCTGTGCGAAAGTGACTTGATGCCAATTTTAGATCAACATTGTGTTTTCTTGAGCCTTAAAAGTTGTATATCAAAGAATTTAAACATTAATATAGCAGAAAACAGCTTTATTCTATGTAAAGATACAACGTGAGTAACAGTGTCTGTAGCACAGAATGAAGTCACAGTGCCTCCTGTGTGTGTTGTGATCCAAGCTTCTCATTTCTCTGTTTTGCTGGCAGTCCAGCTGCCACGTTAGTACATGTTAGTGCACATTAGTGCTTGTGAGAATGTGAGTCTCTCCCTTTTATAGACAGCCTAAGAGTGACCAACAACAGTTTGGCTGTAGGTGCCCAAAAAACCAAGGAATTAAAACAAACAAACAAACAAACAAAAAAATCCATGTCTTTCATTTAGTGAAAGAAAGAAATATAATTCCACCCTGAGAACACGCTCTCAATGGTCAAACATTGTGATGGAACTGTATTCCTTTGGAGGTGTTTTTCAGCCCTGTTAAAGTAAATAGCAGCATGAGGAAAGAGGATGCTATTAGGATTCTGGAGGATAACATCAGAAAATTTGCAGAAAAACTTGAGTAGCACTTTACCTTCCAACAAGATGCTAATCTGAAACATGCATCTAAACTGGTCAAGAAACAACATCGACATGTTGTAGTGGCCTGACCTGAATTTAAACAAGAATCTGTGGAGGGGAACTGAAGATCAGACACTTTTCAAGGAAGCTTCCCAACCCCAAAGACCTGGAGATTGTCATAAATGTAAAATGTAAAAATATCAACTGAAGTTGTGAAAACCTATGATCTTTAACTAAATGTCTTACCATCCTTTGTCAGTTGTTTATGTCAGTCTTTGCCAGAAGAGTTACTGGACGAAAAAAATAAAAAATAAATCATTATAATAATTTGTAGTATGAACTGTAGCTGTCAACATTTCTTATGAAGATTGTTTTATCAGCGGAAAATCATTTCAGCTACTTAGTATCTGGTAGTAGGGTTTGTGAATTGTCTGGAGTAACGTCAGCCTTGTCTCAGCAGAGCTACAAAACAAGGGGTTTATTACTGTGTATCAGTAAGTGTTTTTATGTCAATCATTTTAAAGATATCAGTTGTAGGAAACCTGAATGACAGTGAGAAAACTAGACAATATACAAACAATTATTACTTCTGCGGGTAAGCTGTGTTTCCTTTTAGTTTCGGTTATATCTATTAAAAGATTGCTACATATCTAAATGCAATGTTGCAGCGTTTATCTTCAGTGCAGTTCCTTTAGCTACATTACAGTACATGGCAAGGTTGAACCAGTCCCAGACATATTGCAAAAACAAGACAAAAGTCCTGTTATTAGTAGACCGGGATTATCTCAGGATATCATTTGTGTTAAAAATTCCCCTACATTTGGTAATTTGCAGTGGGATTTTTATTTTGGAAGTAACAAGTTTAAGTTAGCATACTGGTTCAGTGGTTGGCTCTAGTAGGATCTGTGTTCAAACCTGCCTGCAGAGCCTGTCTGTAGCTTCCATGTTCTCAGTGTGGGTTTTCTCCCAGGGCTCCACGTTCCTCCCTCAGTTCAAGCATGTGTGGAAGGTTGACTGGTGATTTTAAATTTGCTGTAGGTGTTTGTCTGAGTATGCATGGTTGTTTGACTCTATCATAGTCTTGTGATGAGCTGATGACTTGTCTTGAATGTGTCCTGCCTATTGTGTTAGCAAAGATTGGCTCTAGCCCCACTGACCCACTACAGGACTAAGCTGATGGCTGGCTGGCTGGAGGACAATTATGGACATGGCAGATTCACAATCAATTAAGATTACAGACAATCTCCATGATTATTACAAATTACCAGAGGTTCCCTAGGTAATGGTGGATACCAACACTAGTCTTGTGCAAATAAAGCTAAAGAAAATTTAAACTTTCTGTTTGGCTAGATACCACCAGGGCTAAATCAGAAAGTATGTATTTTAGTAATTTCAGTAAAATGAAATTTTGATGGAGTTGTTAAGTGAGAAGAGTATACTGGGTGTCTTTTTATTCTCCCTCACGGAAAGTGTTAGGTTACAGCATGGAATGACATGGAAGTCAGTATAACTCATCAG